>NC_088908.1:3093412-3311692 GCF_037157495.1 Lathamus discolor
TTTGTTTTCCTGTAACTTATTGATCTGTGTTTTGGCTTCTAATCTAATAACCGCTTTTCGAGCTGCAGATAGTATTGGAGTTGTTTTGGTCTTTAGTATCATTAATGAGTGAGTTCCTCCCTTATTTGCTATTTCTGGTTCTAAAGGTATGGCGGTTATTTGCATGTTTTGTATAGCCATATGTATCAGTTTGGTGGAACACGGGATTATACATGGAATAATTAACAATCCCTCACATATTCCCAACGCCACTACACCAACTTTAGTCAACCAATCCCCGTTAAATAATTGCCCCCAAGATCCTAGTCCTCCAAAATTAATTCCATTCCATGTTTGGACTGGAACATGAGCTATTTTCTTAATTTCTCTTATAAGTTCATTTATGGCTTTTCCTTCATCATCTATTTCTAGACAACAATTACTAAGATTAAATTTTCCACAAACGCCTCCTTCCCGAGCTAATAAATAATCTAAAGACAGGCGATTCTGATATATTGCAGTTCTCATTTTAGTATTTTGCTTTGCAACTAATCCTAATGCATCTCCTGTTTTATTTACTACTATTTCTACTACAGCTTGTAACCTTATAATTCTATTCAGCATATATATAGGGGTCCTATATCCCAAGGACCCATCTTCAGCCCAAGTTGCCGGATCATAGTAAGAGATTATTTGTTCAGGTGGCCACTCATTATCCTTCCTATTACCGATTTGCAGTTCTCTTTTATATCGTTTTTTCCTTAGTTCATCTGTTTCTGTGTATAATTGGACTCCCAAGCGTTCCCCTCGGCTTATAGGTAATAAAAAGAAACTAGGTCTGATTGTTCCTAATATACATGATCCTGTCCAATTTTGAGGTAAAAATGCAAAGGCTATTTTACCGCAGATCCAATAGTGTCCATCTGGAGTGAGCCAACCGTTTGGTATATTAGTTCCATTAGTCCAGTTACTGAATTGCTGATTTATTTCTATAGGATCTCCCCACTTTTCCCAGTTTTTCTTAGTTCTGTTCCATATATAACCCCCTTCATAAAGTAAATTTCCTACTGGTTTTCTACCATTTTCTAAGTTTTGCCAACAGCTTTTACCAATTATACTTGTTTGTAAGATCCATTGCTGCCTTCTATTATTTCCTTATTGATTTCTCCAGATTGCAGGGTCGCTTATATTACTCTCCATTGCCTCCCAGGGCCATCTCCCTCCCTGGTTAGTTCCCCCACAAACATAGCAGTTAGTTAAGTTCAACGCTTTAGCTATATTTTCAACAAGATTTATAAAGAGATTTTTAGCAACTGTGGGAATTTCATATTGGATTCCTGTTTCCATTTCATGATAGAAGGAATAGAATAATAAGTGGTGTTGTATTGATTCTCTATATTTTTCTTTGATTTTAATACTAATAACCACACCTGGATCCTCTCCAGTTCCATGTATCTTAAGTCCAATTTCAGTTACTTGCCTCTGTTTCCAAATTTTCAAATCTATGAGAGTTAAATTTACTGGATTGCAGGTACAGGTTGTACAGCTACTGTTAGTTTGCAATTTTGCTATTGAAGCTCGTAGGGTCTTACATTGATAATCATATCCCCAGCCTGCAGTATCCCAACATACACAAGACCATCCTCTTCTTCCACAGAGGTGTGATGACTGATACCTAGCTGTTTGACTAGGTACATAATCAGGATCTATGTGACATTGATGTCCACCTGGGCAAATGTATTTTGGTTGGTTACTATAGTACCACCTCCACTCTAAACTTCCACAATTAGTATCTAGATCATCATCTATAATATCACATGCATCAAAAATTATTGACACTGAGGTACTTAAATTGGTTATAACTTCACTTGTTCCAATTAGTCTTCCTTCTGAATTTGTTCTCATTTCTACCCAATATTGATAGGGAAGTTCTTCTGGATTAAAACATACTGTTTTATTTTTTTCTTCTTTACAAAGCCCATATTGGGTTTGGTTGTGCATACAGTAGCCGATTATTGTTCCTTTATATTCATACACGGTGTGATAGATCAATGTTTGAGAGGTTACTCTCCTTCGTCTAGTTGTGGTAATGCATTCACTGCAGTTGTTGTGAATGTTTTTATAAGCCACGGCATTTTTCCATATGGTTCCCATCAGAGCCAACACCAAAAGAGGTCCAGTCAGGATCATAGTGCTCAGTAGTCACAGCCCCAGGGGTTGCAGTCCTCGGCAGACCTTTCCAGCTGCAGCACCGATTCCCTCCAGTCTTGCCCTCTCTGGCAGGTTAAAGGTATATTTCCTGTCGGCTATTACGGATTTGACCCACAACAATTGTTCCAACGAGGTGGTAGTTTCACACCGAATGCAAAAGAACTGTAATTGATTCCTCAGAAATTGTTCTTGGTCTCCTCTATGAGTAATAATATATTTTGAACAATTAGGATACCTTACCCTAATATACAAATTGCAGCGTTTGCATATAGGATATGGACTGGTACTGGCCCTTATCCTATGGTTTCTTAAAATAATTTCAGCTATACCTGCATTTTTCATATCGTATTTACAGGAGTCAATATGAATTCCCTCAGTTACTTGTTTTAAGTCCTCTTGAGGGTTAGCTTGGTGTCCCTGGGTTCAGTCACAACTTTCCATTCTTTTATGGGTCCTTTTACTCGTGACGCATGTGTCCATCCTTTTTCAGCGGTCCTTATCGCCGTTTCTGTAGTTAAAAGAACAAGAAATGGTCCTTCCCAACGAGGGGATAGACTATCTTCTTTCCAACTTTTTATCAATACCCTGTCCCCTGGTTGAATCTTATGTATTGAAAATTCCAAAGGAGTGCTTTGAGCTAGCATTCCCTTGGCTCTGAGTTCTTGTATGTTTTTATTCAAAATAGTAATATAGCATTGGATAGTCACATCCTCCAATTTGGGGTGACTTATTGGTAGCCCTTGAGTGTAGGGCATCCCATATAACATCTTAAAGGGTGAGATTCCAGTAGTCGAATTTGGCATGGTTCTAATATTTAGTAACGCCAGAGGAAGACATTTTATCCATGACATTTTAGTTTCAATCATTAATTTTGATAACTGATGTTTTAAGGCTTGGTTCATCCTTTCTACTCTTCCAGAACTTTGGGGATGCCAAGGAGTGTGATAATCCCATTGGATTCCCAAAGCTGAAATAACATTTTAAGAACTTTAGAGGTAAAATGGGATCCTTGATCCGTATCTATTACCTCGATTATCCCATACCTAGAAATGATATTTTCTAATAGTTGTTTTGTCACCACTTGGGCCGTAGCCCTTGCAGTAGGAATGGCTTCAACCCAATGCGTTAATTGATCTATTATCACTAAAAGGTATTTATATCGCCCCACTTTTGGTAGTTCAGTAAAATCAACCAGTATCCTTTCAAAAGATCGGTGGGCTAAAGGTCTTCCCCCTTTGGGAGCCTGTCTCATTTGTTTCTTATTAAACTTTTGGCATGTTAAACATCCTTGTACTTCTTGTTTGGCTATTTCAAAAATCCCCATACAACCATAGAATTTTAAAAATTGATCAGTAAGTGCTCTTGTTCCCCAATGTGTTTGTTGATGCAATCTACGCAATATTCTTCTAGCATAACCCTTAGGTAACATTTCTCTCCCATCTGGCAGCATCCATTTATTGTCTTCTAATTTGGCTCCTAGTCTTTCATATTCTTTTATCTCACTTTGAGAGTATGCTTTCGGTTCATTCATCTGTTCTCCCTCTTTCTCTAAGTATTCACTAGTTGTTAGGGTTAAAAGAGCTGCCCATTTTGTTTCTTCATCCGCTAAATTGTTTCCTCTGGTTCTAAATTGTAGCCCCTTCTGTTGAGGGCTTTTTAACAAACAATGGGCATGCCAGCGATCCAGGACTCTTGCCACTGGTTAGAGTTTGTAGTGAGGATTAACGGCCTAGTTCAGGTTACTTCAGGGCAAAGTCGTGGCCACGTATGCGGAAGTTCTGTAGGAGGAAAGCAACTCCCGGATGCTGAAGAAGGAACCAATCAGCTGTCTTTGCATTATGTGTAGAAACCAATCATTGTAAATCTTAAGCACGTGACCAAGCTTGGAAGCTAGAAAAGGCAGTGCTCTGAAGTGAATAAAGGTCAGTTTCTGATTATATTAATCAGCGTGCTGTCCATTGATCTTCCGCACCCTTCTAGTGTCCTTTGACATGGGTTATAGCTATTGCTTCAGGCTCCCTTATAGCCTGTAATATTTGTTTTATTAACTCTTCATGTACTAACCCTTTGCCTTGCGTGCTTATCAAACCTCTCTCTTCCCATATTTTCCCAAAGGTATGCACTATCCCAAATGCATATTTTGAGTCTGTAAATATGGTTCCTCTTTTATTCTGTAGTCTTTTTAACGCTCTTAACAAGGCATATAACTCACATGCCTGTGCTGACCAGCTTGCACTTAATGGTCCGGACTCTATTACTTCCTATTTTTTTCCATCCACAATTGCATATCCCGACTTTCTTTTCCCATCAACTACCTGCGAGGATCCATCTACAAAGAACTTTTCTCCTTCTTCTAACTGTTCTTCCTCTAAATCTGGTCTTATTTTTATTTGCAATTCTATCACATCTATACAATCATGAGTGGGTGCTTCTCCCGATTCCCCAAATAAGAATTGTGCTGGATTTTGAGCTACTGTAGATCTTAATTCCAAGTAGGGAGAATGGACTAAAATAGTCTCATATTTCAATATTCTGTTATCCGTGAGCCATTTGTCCTCTTTTTGTTGGAGGATTCCCCGGATGTCATGTGGGGTATAGACCACTAGGGATCCTCCAAAGGTCACTTTTCTAGCCTCTTGAACTAATAAAGCCACTGCTACCACTGCTTGTAGACACATTGGCCAGCCTTTACTTACAGGGTCCAACAATTTTGAGAAATATCCAATGGGCTTTTTACTTCCTGGCCAATCTTGGGTTAATACCCCATATGCAGTATGATTACTTGTATCTACAAATAGTTGAAATGGTTTATTTAAATATGGAAGACTCAACACAGGAGCTCTCATTAAAGTATTTTTAATGTGTTGAAATTTCTCTTCATCTTCTGGAGACCACTTTATTACATTTAATGTGAATTTTTCATATAAAAATTTTACTTTTTCACTAAATCCCTCTACCCATTGTCGACAATACCCTAGTAATCCTAACAGCTGTCGAACCTCCCTTTTTGTCCTTGAGGCAGGTAGAGCTATGATCCCTGCCACTCGGTCTGGGTCTAATTTCTTTTTCCCTTTACTAATCCAGTGTCCCAAATACTTCACCTCCTGTTCTGTAAATTGTAATTTAGATTTCGAAATTTTTAATCCCTTTTTTCCAAGAAAATTCAATAGACGTATGGTGTTTTCCTGAACTTCATTCTCCGATTTTCCAGCTATTAGTAAATCATCCACATACTGTAGGAGTTTTACACTGCCCTCAGTTCTAAAGGACGTTAATAGTTTCTCCAGAGCGTGTCCAAACAAGTTTGGTGATTCAGTAAAGCCCTGGGGTAATACTGTCCATCTTAGTTGCTGCTTTCTACCTGTCTCCAGATCTTACCATTCAAAGGCAAAATATCTCTGCTTTTTTTTGCTAAAGGACAAGCCCAAAAGGCATCTTTTAAATCAATTACACTGTACCAGGTATGCTCTGGTGATACCTGATTCAATAAAGTATATGGATTTGCCACCACTGGGAACCAGGTAACAGTTCTCTGATTAACTGCCCTTAAATCTTGAACTAACCGGTAACTACTGTCTGGTTTTCTGACCGGAAGGATTGGAATATTATGTGGTGACATGCAGGGTTCTAAAGTCCCCTTCTGTATCAGATCCTCAATTATTGATTTCAATCCTTTCCTTCCTTCCAAGGAGATCAGATATTGTCTGACCCTAATGGGCTCTTTTGGATTTGTTATTTCTACTTCCAATGGTTTGATGTCTAATTTTCCTATCTCCCCTTTATTATGCCAAACTTTTGGATTTATACGCCCCTCATCCTTCTCCATTAATTGATATAAGTTTACCGTAATCACTCCCTTTTCCACCTCCAAATTTATTCCTAATTTTATAATTAGATCTCATCTTAATAGGTTGTTCTCTGCTTCTTCCACTAACAGAAAATCCCCTATGCATATTTTCTTTTCAGATTCAATTTCTACATTTTTGATGACGGGAACCCTAAAAGGTTCTCCTTTTGCTCTTACTACTAAAGTTGTGTTCTTACTTATTTGGCATCCCATAGGGATATGCCGGACCATAGATCTTTCGGCTCCGGTATCAACTAAGAATATTATTTCTTCTCCCTGGGGACCTATCTTTAACTTTATCAAAGGCTCTGATGTTGTTCTCGTCCCCAGAATATATAGCCCCTGACACCCCTATTCCTCATCCTTAGACATCTTCTCATCCTGCATCTGCTTCCTGCAGTTTCTTTTAAGGTGTCCCTTCTTTCCACAATAATAGCACTCTGGTATTTCCCCAGAAGCGGTCTTAATCCTCTCCTTTTGTTCTGTCTGTTTTCTTTCTCGATACCCTGGTCCTGAAACCTTGGGTATCGGTCTGGGCTGCTCTTGTCTCTGAGTTTTTCACACCGCTGCCACAAATATTTTTGCCTTTGCTTTCTGTTTCTCCTCATCTCTCTGTACGTAGACTTTCTGAGCTTCTCTTAACAATTCCTGTAACCCGTGATCTTGCCAATCATCCAATTTCTCCAGCTTTCTCCTAATATCCCCCCAAGTGGTTTTTTAAAAGCGCTTCTCCTACTGGGGAAGCCGGATCCACTCCAGAATACATTTGTAAGGTTTTCCTTAATCTCTCCAACCAATCAGTAGAAGACTCATCCTTCTCCTTATGCCCACTAAAAGCTTTATTAATATTCTGTCCCCTTGGAACTGCTTCCCTAATTCCTTGTATAATAATCTCTCTTAAGTCTGTCATGTTTTGCCTGTCATGACCAGTCTGCTTATTCCAATAGGGATTCTGATTAGGCCATTTTTACTCTCCAGGAGGACCTTGTTGATGTCGTCTCTCCCAATTTTGCATTCCGACTTGCCTAATCATAGATCTTTCTTCTGCAGTAAATAATATTCCCAATATTGACTGCATCTCTTCCCATGTATAAATATTAGGGCCTAAAAACTGATCCAATCATTCAGAAACCCCCAAAGGGTCGTCTAATAGCTGACCCATCTCCTTTTTAAAGGATCTTACATCGCCAGTATTCAGGGGTACTGATACAAATCCAATCCCTCCTGTATTTCCTCCCATTGGCACCTCTTGGAGGGGGAATAAGGTTTCTCTTTCCTCCACATTCTTCTGCGGATTATCACCTTTTTGTGTTCTTATCTTGTTCCTGGTGCAACTGGAGGGAGGGGAGGATGGGGCAGCTGGATGGAGCAGGGTTGGTTGGTATTGTTAGAGAAAGGGGAGACATTTTTACGATAACTAAATATTAGAAATTATTATATTTGAAAAATTTATAAATCAATAGTGTGGTTTTGGAAATACTGTAATTTTGCAGTATTGTTTGTAGTTTTGTACCATAGTTATTCAGTAACCAATGTTAACAATGGTAGGCTAGGAGGCAAGAGCTAACATAATCACATATGGTGCAGGGCATATGGGTGGATTTAAGAAAGTATTGTGAAAGTCTATTGAAGCATAAATTAATGGACACACCAGGGTAGTCAAGTGAGAATAAGAGAATGCTGGCGTCCACACAATGGTTGGGATATATCCAAAGAACAGAAAGGTGAAAAGGACAGAGCGAGGAAGACTTCTTACTTCATCTGAGGAAGACTCCTTACTTCATCAATGCGACCACCAGACGGGGCTGCACAAGCGCAGAAGAGGCTGATGTCGTAATAGACTGATGTGATAATCCTGGATGCATATGTATTAGTTAATGATGTAATCCGTGTTGAATATGTATTAATGACCAAATTTTTAGTGTATAAATTGCGAATGCGATGTGACGAAGTCAAAGCCAGATTTGGGCGAGTGCCCCTGGTTTCCCAGCGCTGCAATAAAGCACCTCATATAACCATTCCGGTGGTTATGTGTTTATTCTTACGCTAACAGTATCAGAGGGTAAATACCTTCTCGATTACTTCCCGAGTCTTGCCCTTGATAAGGGGGTGGTAAATTATCTAATGGCTCCCATGATGGTTTATTTAGGGTTTTTTTTTACCTTTCCTTTCTTTTCTTTTAAGGGAAATAAGGAAAGCGTTATAGATGATCCTTTCCATAATGCAGCATAATCATTGTCCTCTTGACTGAAATGTTCTTTGCCATTTACATATAGATTTAAAGTCTGACAAATCCAATCATCAAAAGTCCCAAATATTGGCCAATATAAATGGTCTGGTTGAATTTCCTCTTTAGTCCACACTTCCATACAGTAATGGACCATTTTTACCCTACTCTTTCTTTCCTGGGATGGCCAGAAGCCCCAGTATTTAAGCATTAGCCCCAAGGGACTGTTGATTCGGAGAAAACTCCAGGAACAAACTTGCCAACAAAGTTTTCAAGCTGACAAGCAGGTACTCTTTATTGCGGCGCCGGGAGACACGGGGGATAGCTCCTCCTAACGTGTGTCTCACTCTGTTGCTCCACAAGCCGTCCTTATATAGTCCCTGGGCATACATACATTATGTCATTTTCCAGAAAGTTCCCCGCATGCGTACAGAATTGTGGTGGTGGTCTCTGAGGGTCGTTTACTTCTTCCAACAATCTTCATCACTTCTGGCAGCCTTTGGAGCATGCGCAGTAGATGCTCATACCAGTTTAATTGGTTCGTTAGCACAGGAGACATAATAATCCTCCTATCCTCCTACTTATCAGTTAGTTTAACAGTAGCCCATCCTGGACACCTGCCATTCCCAGATACTCCTTATCCCTGTGTCCTGTTCTTCTAGCCTGTTTTTCTTAAAACTCTGTCAACTATAACAATTTATCTTGCACAAGAATGCTCAGTGTGTTCTCTAGCTGCACTCTATTTTTTTTTCTATGTACCATGCACTTTAGTAATTTTCCATTGCTACTGTTACAAAGCCATCAAACTTAGCATTACTTAAAACTGATTCTAAAGGTTTTTATATTCCATTTTGTGATTTTCTGTCCCCCTTGTTTCAAATCCCCCCTTTTTCTGTCCTTTTGCAAATTCTTTTGCAACATTTTATATATTACCATTACCATCAAAAGTCTTTTGAAATAATTTCCCGTTTCTACTTGGCGCTTAATTTCACTCCTTTTCCAGTCTTCATAATTTATCATAGCATTTACAACACCAGAGAGAACATTGTATCATACCACAAGTAATCAATATTAAAATAATTAACACCAATATACCTGCAACCAGTTGCTTCAACCAGGAGAGATCAGGTAATCATGAAGTTAACCCTTTCCATATTTTTTTTCAAAACACCAGGAGGTGTCATCCATGGCCATTTCATGAAATATCTTAGCTTGTTTCCAAATTTCCTCCAGATCTGTTTCAATTCTGCCACTTTGGTCTATATAGGAGCAACAACTTTCACTGATTATGGAACAAACCCCTCCTTGTGATGTCAATAACATGTCTAGAGCCATTCGGTTTTGTAATACCACCTTAGATAGGCTAGTTATCTCTTGTTCTGCCTGGATTATATCAAGGTTTTTATTTTCCATTTCCTCTATGGTTGCTGAGATATTTATAATTTATAATTCACTTATTCCCAAAGATAGAATTAGCCCTCTTACAAAACTATGAAATGCAGTGTGCTGTTCAATAATAGGGTTAAACCCTTGCTTAATCTGTTTAGCAAAATTGGGTATTACAGCACCTAAGGTGCATGCCCCGTTCTAGTTGAGGGCTAGAGTCTTATAAGCATTTTCTCCACATAACCAATACCATCCTTTCCCTTTAGGAACGGGCCACCGCTGAATAACGATACCATCTATATTAATAGTGTGATTGCAATTTGAATGGTGACCTACATCTGTGGCATTTAAACAACCATGATCTCCTACCCTGGTTCCCAGTGTAATACATCTTTGTGCACAGGTGTAATATTTATTACCTGCATTAAGATTAACTATTCCAAATTTTAACTTTTCCTTCGAATACAGATTGCTAGTGTTCACCCACAAATTTGTCCATGAGACAGTGTTAGGAATTGGAACTCCAATTAATGGGAGATCCAGGCTTTCTCCTGATTTAGGCAACTGTGCACACACCCAACAGTCACTACGATTGAAAACCTTAGTGACATTCTGCACTAATTTCAGGTATAAGTTCTGGTACCAAGCTTGTGCTCCGGTTATCATATGAGTCCTAATTGTGACCGACGAAATTTCATACGCAAGGGTCCTGAAGGTTTGACCTGCCATGTCTTCTCTGGCTCTGGTGCTTTCTTTATTCTTGAGTAATGTATTCAAGCAGGTTGTTCCTTTATTTTCACTGCTGTAAAGGTGGTCAGTAATCTCTGGTACGGTCCGCTCCACTTCTCCTGTAGAGGATCTCCTGAAAAATCCTTAACATAAACCCAGTCTCCAGATCTGAAAGGGTGGATCGGATAATCCAAACCTCTTGCTTTTGTCCCTACTATTCTCTTATTTATCTCTTCCAATTGCTTTCCTAAATTAATCAAAAACTGTCGTAGATAGCCTTCTCTCACTTCCTGAAGACTTTCCCCTGTAAACTGGGACTGATATGGTCTTCCATACAAAATCTCAAATGGGCTAACCTCTTCTTTCGACCGAGGTTTAGTTCGAATTCTTAATAGAGCCAGTGGTAACGCCTGGTACCAATATAAATTTGTTTCCTGACATATTTTACTAATCTGTTTAATCAGATGGTTCATCTTTTCTACTTGCCCACTGGCCTGAGGCCTGTATGGAACACGTAGTTGCCAATCAATTTAAAATTTTTTTGCTAATTTGTTGTGACAATTTTGCACTAAAGTGTTAACCTCAGTCTGAAGAAATTGCTTCTGGTACTCCAAAATGAGGTATGATCTCGTTAAATAATATTTTAATCACTTGTCTTGCATTATTTATCCTACAAGGGAATGCTTCTGGCCAGCCTGAAAAAGTATCCTTTAACACCAACAAATATTGATAACCTCCTTTTCTTGATAATTCAGAAAAATCTGTTTGCCACTGCTGTCCCAGATAACTTCCTCTCACAATTGTCCTAATTTGATTTCTATTTTCACTTTTAGGATTATTCTTAAGACATAGCTGACATTGTTTTGTTACTAACTGAACTATAGTATATAGATTTCTTCCTACAATTTGTTTGTTTAAGTGTTTATACAAAGAGTTACTATCACAATGAGTTTTATTGTGTTCCTCCTGAACTAACTTCCAGAGTTGGTTATAGGGGGTTACAATTCTCCCATCAGGTATCTGAACCCCACCCTCTTTATTTTCCTGTCCTTTTAGATCTTGAATCAATTTTCTATCCTCTTTTGAATATCTAGGTTTAGATTTCTCAATTGTTAGTTTGCCATCAGGGATTAAGGACATGATTTTAGATTGTTCAGCTGCTTGTTTGGCTTCAAAATCGGCCAAATTATTTCCAATTTCCTGATCAGAGTCACCTTGATGTCCTTTACAGTACATAATAGCTACTTCTTCAGGTAGCTGAACAGCTTCTAGTAATTGTAGAATTTCTGTAGCATGTTTAATCTGTTTCCCTTGTGTATTCAAAAGTCCTTGCTCTTTCCAGATAGCACCATGTGCATGGACCACACCAAATGCGTATTTAGAATCAGTCCAAATATTTATCCTTTTATCTTCAGGCAGTTCCAGGGCTCTCGTTAATGTTATTATTTCTGCCTTCTGGGCAGAGGTGTTTGCTGGTAAAGGTTTAGCTTCTATTACCTGTGAAGTGGTGGTAACGGCATATCCTGCCTTTCGTTCACCTGCTTTCGTTCATGAAGCTACTACCTCAGTAAACCAAGAATCAGCGCCTTCCAGAGGTTTTTCTTTCAAGTCTGGTGGGCTCAAATACACAGTCTCTATGGTGGCCAAGCAATTATGTGTTAGTAGTTCTGTCAGTTGTTCCTGCAAAAAGGATGCTGGATTCACAACATTAGTGACCACAATTTCTATATCATCCTGTTCCACAAGTGTGGCCTGGTATTTTAAAAAACATGAAGGAGATAACCAGTGGGCTCCTTTCTGCTCCAGGACTGCTGATACCGCATGGAACACTACCACAGTAATCTTCTGTCCCAAGGTGAATTTGCGAGCCTCTTCAATATTTATGATGACTGCGGCCACAGCTCTTAGGCATCCGGGCCATCCTTTGCTCACTTCATCCAGTTGTTTTGAAAAATATGCCACTGCCCTTCTGTATGGTCCTAGTTTCTGAGCAAGGACCCCCAAGGATATTCCTTGTTTTTTATAGGAATATAGCCTAAAGGATTTAGTCACATCCGGAAGTCCCAGAGTTGCAGCTCTCATTGGCTCTGTTTTTAAATTTTTAAAAGCCCCTCTGCTGTATCAGTCCGTTTTAAAGAGGGAGGGTTTCCTTTCAACAGCTCATATAGTGGTCTTACCAGAACACCATAATCATGGATCCAAAGTCTGCACCCATCTGGTCATTCCCAGGAATGCGTGGAGCTCCTTGGTGGTTGACGGTCATGGAGTCTGACAAATGGCTTCTTTTCTAGCAGCTCCAAGTTCTCTCTGTCCTCCTGCTATTTCATATCCTAGGTAGGAAACTCAGGTTTGGATTAGTTGGGCCTTTCATTTGGATACCCAATAACCATTCAGTCCCAGAAAATTGAATAATTCCACTGTCCACTGGATACATTCTGCCTTTGTTTCTGTAGCAATTAATAGGTCATCCACATATTGTAACAGAGTCCCGTCTGAGTAGGTGGCTTCCATGATTCTAGTTCTCATGCTAACTGATTTCCAAAAATTGCTGGACTGTTTTAAACTCTTTAGGTAATACTGTCCAAGTTAATTGAGTTTCCCTTTCTGTGTCAGGATTTTCCCATTCAAAAGCAAATAACTTTGGCTTTCTTTGGCCAATGGTAAGCAAAAGAAAGTGCCCTTTAAATCCAGGATGGCAAACCATTTCTGATTATTATTCAGTTTAGCCAATAGGTCATACAAATTAGCTACTACTGGACGAATATCCTCTGCTGTTTTGTTGATTGCCCTGAGTTCTTGAACCAATCTGCACCTTTTGCCATCATATTCCTTTAGTGTCCAGATAGGAGTGTTATATTCCAAGTCACATTCAATTAATAATCTATATTTTAAAATTTATCAGTGATTGTTGATTCCCTTTGATCTTCTAATTTTAAGGGATATTGTTTTATTCTAATTGAGCAAGGCTCCCCCTCCTTTTTATTTACACTTTAAGAGGCAAAGCATTTTTCGCCTTACCTGGAACTTCAGATGCCCATACTCCCAAATATACCTGATTAAGGTTTTCTTCTATTTCAGGGAAGTCCTCCTGTTTGCTTTTCTGCTGAATTAAAGATAAACTCAAAACTGCAATTAATTGATTATTTTTAACTCTAAATTCCATTTTGCCTTCTTTAAATGTTGCTTCTCACCCTAATAAAGATTTTAGAGAATTTGGCATGCATAAAAATTTATGCATTCCTATTTGTTTTCCCAATTTGTACTTTAAAGGTTTCAGAAAGAATGCCTCTCTTCTTTTTTTTTTTTTTTTTTTTTTTTTTTTTCCTGGTGGCCAGTAGCTCCCACATCTGTAACGAGTTCTTTTCTCTCTGATTTAATACCAAATAACTTGCTCCTGTAATTGCTAAAATTCCACTTTATTTCCTCTAGTCCCTAGTTTTAATTTAACCAATGGATCTGGTAGGGTAGATTCCCCAGGTCCCTGTCAGTCTAGTTGCAATTCAGTCACCGGATCCACCCCATGGCACTGCCCCCCCACCCAGGGCAGTCTCACTTCCAACGTCCAAACTCCCCACAGCACGCACACCGATCCGCTTCCACAGAAGAAGAGCCCACTCCCCCACCTCTGCCCAGCATCCCTCCTCCCAGGCTCAAACACAGGAGCTGCTCGAGCTCCCCTCCTTTCCCCCTTGGTTTTCCCTTTTTTTTTTTTTTTTTTTTATCTCACAGTTGCTCACCCTGCTCTGCAGGGGCTGCAGATGCCTGCCTCTGCAACAGCGCTTCTGGTTTAACCCTTTCTTAACTCTGAATGTGAATCTGCCACTTTTTGCCAGTGGCAGCAATCTCTTCCTCCTTATCAATATCAGATAGGACAGGTGCAGAGGGTGCTCCTCTCAGAGGTACCTGTGACACATACTTTTCCAACCTACCTTCCTGATTACTGTTTTTTTTACTTTAAACATCTTTCCCCAATATCACAGGCTGAACAACATCTCTCCATCTTAACGTTCAGTTTTTCCCTGTCCTTTTCCAAAGCGAAAATTAAGGGATCTGGCAGAGCTATATTAATTCTGCATTCAGTCCCTCACTCCACGTGGTTTCTTAAAGTGAAAAACATATCTGCATACATTACTTCATCCCATTTTCCTTGCCCCCTCAAAACAACATTAATTGTAACAATATATTATAGTTCAGAGTTCCATTTTCAGGCCATTTTCCCTGATTTTCCAAAATATACAAAGGCCACCATCGGTTACAATATTTTACCAATATTTTCTTATTTACCGAGCCCCCAGGAGACCCTCCAAGTTACTTCCAGTGTGCCAAAATGCACCCTAAAAGACTCTTTTTCAAGATCTCTTCACTCTGCTAACTTTCCATTATCAGTCTCACATTCACACACACACACGGGATCCCACAGACACACTGCACACAGTTACAACACTGGAGACAGAGACTAAAATTCTATCAAACAAACAACAGTTAATAACACAGTTACAGCATCCAGTCACAAATACCAAATCACACGACCAAAATCCTTAACGTAACAAGCCACAAAATAAATCAAATACCAACAAGATCCAAAACCATTTCCACAAGACCCCCCGTGCGTCTTGTAGGACCCAAACCACAAGAAGCCCCCTGCTTCTTGTGGGTGTATACCAAACGGACGCTAGCAGCCGGGTATACGCCTTTACCTATGAGATTTCCTATCTCGATTTACGTAAGGCTTCCAAACCTTGCGTACGCTTACCAAACCAACCCAATTACCAATTTAGTCTTTATGCAAGATGCCCCCTGCACCTTACAGACTATACAAAAGAAAAGAATACCTTTTATGAAGATGGTCCTTGTCTGCTCCTGCAGTGATCCGAATGAGTCGAGGGGTCCCTCCGGGAAAAATTCCCGAGGGCCCTAGGGAGCCCTGTCCTCAGCGGGTCCTGCAGCCGAGCAGAGAGGGTCCCATCTGGGTCGCCAGATTGATTCGGAGAAAACTCCAGGAACAAACTTGCCAACAAAGTTTTCAAGCTGACAAGCAGGTATTCTTTATTGCGGCGCCGGGAGACACGGGGGATAGCTCCTCCTAACGTGTGTCTCACTCTGTTGCTCCACAAGCCGTCCTTATATAGTCCCTGGGCATACATACATTACGTCATTTTCCAGAAAGTTCCCCGCATGCGTACAGAATTGTGGTGGTGGTCTCTGAGGGTCGTTTACTTCTTCCAACAATCTTCATCACTTCTGGCAGCCTTTGGAGCACGCGCAGTAGATGCTCATACCAGTTTAATTGGTTTGTTAGCACAGGAGACATAATAATCCTCCTATCCTCCTACTTATCAGTTAGTTTAACAGTAGCCCATCCTGGACACCTGCCATTCCCAGATACTCCTTATCCCTGTGTCCTGTTCTTCTAGCCTGTTTTTCTTAAAACTCTGTCAACTATAACAATTTATCTTGCACAAGAATGCTCAGTGTGTTCTCTAGCTGCACTCTATTTTTTTTTCTATGTACCATGCACTTTAGTAATTTTCCATTGCTACTGTTACAAAGCTATCAAACTTAGCATTACTTAAAACTGATTCTAAAGGTTTTTATATTCCATTTTGTGATTTTCTGTCCCCCTTGTTTCACTGTCTGGGGATATATCTGGTAATTCGCTCCCTGCCTCATTCCTGGGACCTCCCCGTGGGCCCCTTCCTGGGTGAGAGTTATGACTCCTACTCTGACCCATTTCCCCGCCGGGTGTGTCTCCTTTCAATCAACCAATATCACTTCCCTCCTTCAGCAGCCAAGTCCCTCGCGGGAGATTGGAAACGCGCCTAGAAGAGGTCCACACTCGCTTCACAAGTCTTCAGTATCCTGGACCATATTTCCACAGATCCATGTTACTCAGCCCGTGCCTCAGTTCATTCACTTCCACATACCTTCTCTTAATTGGGTAGTCAGATCCCAGATAGAGGAAAACTTCCCATATATGCCATTCATACACACACACTGGCACCCCACCCAACCGAACGATACTCACAGTCAGATGTTCTCGTCCGGATCTTCGTGCACAAGAATTACGGGTATTTTATACTGCAGTTTTCTGGGAGCTCAAATTCCTTGGTTATTGCCTCTCTGTTCGTTGATCTCACGAGACTGTCCGGGACTACTACTCCCGAGCCACAAGTTGTGGGGCGCCCCTCATAAGAGTTATAGTCCCGAGCAGCCACAGAGATCACGTCGGGGTCACCAATTTTGTTATAAAAATTTCGTCTTAGCCATGATCTGATTCAATTATTTCATTACAATTGATTATATTACAATTGATTAATATCGAGAGGCAATAAGCAAGCAGCACTGGGTGCGCCGGGGAGTCTCCGCTCCACCAGAGACGCACACCGGTGTCTTTGGGGTCTGGTCTCTTATACTTCTTGGTCCGGGGTCTCAGCCAATCCCTTCTTCTGTACCCGGATGCCGACATGGCCCCTTTCCATTATTCTTTTCTTGTTGCTGGGGTCTTTCTCCGGTGAAGACATTGCTGAACTTCTTGGTCATACATTAATGGGGAGATGTCTTTCACATGCAATTAACCACCATCTTAGCCCCATAAATTCCATTCCTTATCTGGTTACTTATCCTGTAACAGGATGTATCTATCTCTTAGTTACCTAACCCCCTTAAAGCATTCAAGCAGTTAAACAAAGCACCCTTTGAAAAACAAAGTGGTTCGGAGCAGTTAAACAAAGCACCCTTTGAAAAACAAAACGGTTGAGTAAGAGGAATTATTCCTTTGTTTCTTCCTCTCTCTCATCATTGTATTGACAGGAACATTTATCATAATCATGATCATTCCTATACATCCCACACAAGGTACAATGGTCACAAGGGGTTCCGATTCCACATAAAGTGCAATGGTGACAAGAACTCCTAAGTTACTGACACGAATCATTCCTGTATACCTCACAGGTGTGCATACTTTGGAGGAGCTATCCCCGTGCACCTCAGCACTGTATAAAAAGCATGCCTATTTTACAACTTTAACGAGCTGTGGAGTCAATCTGCGTATCAATTTGGCGAGCCAGCCAGGAGGCCTCTGTTCGGCTGCAGGATCAGCTGAGGGGCGGACATCCTAGGCGCCCCAGGCCGCTTGCCTGAAGGAGCTCCGCTTCTCCTCCGCTCACTGCGGGGACAGACAACAACGTGTGCCGGCTGCACTGTATGCTTGGAATTTAGGTACTTTAGGGGGCCTGTAAGGTGTACGCGTGGCCCGGGGCTGCTGGTAAGGCGCGCAGAGACGTCTGGCACACAGCGAAGTTCCCCTTGGCAGGTAGGGCTTGCAAGCAGGGGACTCGCAGATGGATAGGGCAGCCGTGAGCAATCCTGAAGGCGGATCGGGCGAGCCCGGGTTTTCGCTGCATCCCATGTTTTGGGAGCCAGGACGGACCTACTAAGGGAAGCAGGTGAAGGGTAGGCGAACCCACCAGGTCTCCGCTGCATCTCAGATTCTGGGAACCAGGACGGACCTGCTACCATAAGAAGAAGGAGAAGGGTAAGCGGAACCATAGTGTGAGTGTGTGGGATCCCATGTGTAAGGGTTTGTGTTTCTGTGTGACTGAGACATAGCGTAGATACGAAGCGAGTGTGGAGTCCTAATCCGCGGTTCCGTGTCTCCACGAAGGGAGTGGCCGGAGACTGACGAAGCGTTTATGTTTTTCTGTCCTGTGTCCTGTCTGTGTATAATCATTAAGCAGCTTAGAAAGTGGGGGAAGGTCCGGCTACCCCTCCCACAGTGGACAGCTTTACGAAATACAAGGGCAAGGGAATTCCCTATGTGCCTTGTGGGAGTGTAACTGTATGTGACGGGTGGCATTTCATGTGGATATTGCATTTCACGTGGATATTGTGGCTGTGTGCCTTGTGGGAGTATAACTGTATGTGACGGGTGGCATTTCACGTGGATGTTGTGGCAGTGCTTTTGGTGTAGATTCCACTTTTATAGCCACTCAGGGTACCGGTGGGGCAGATACTGCTCAGGGTGTCTTACAAAACACTGGCGGGTGGGAAATTATAGTTACCCAATCGGTATTCTCTGGGACCAGAAATAAAAATATTACTTTGTGGAGAAAAGCCACAAAATCCCAGAGGACTTCCAGGAAGTTAGAATGGAAAACTGAGAAAGGGTTTGTAAAAGGTATCAAAGAAAAATTAAGGAGACGTGGTTACAAAGGAGAAAGCAAAATGGGAATACAACAATTAGTGTCTCTCTTTTTGGGACAATCCATAGGGGACAATAGAAAAAATTTCGTAACTTTTGAACAGTGGAACCTGCCGTGGATACTAGGGCAGTGTAAATTTTGCTGGAACCGAAACTATGATCTAACAATGGGAGCTGATCTGCAGAACCTAGAGATATTATTTTACTGAATCCCCTGAGAATATCATAAAACTTGTGTGTAGGTGCTCTCATATTTTTTTCAGTGCATTTGCAGAGCACAGGGAAAGAGAAGCTATAGAGATTTGTAAAAGATTGTTTGAGATGGGAGCCGGTCAAAACAAGGGAATTCTGAAGAAAAGACCATTGGGTTACATTTTGGCACATTGGAAAGAACTGTGAGGGTCTTCTGGGGGTTCAGTAAACAAGGAAACATTGGTAAAATATTGTAACCAATGGTGGCCTTTATACACTTTGGAAGATCAGGAGAAATGGCCTAAAAATGGAACTCTGAATTATAATACATTTAGTGGCAGACAGAATGTGAAATTAATATAGCTCTGCCAGATCCCTAATTTTTGTTTTGGAAAACGAAAGGGAAAAACAGAAAGCTAAGCTGGAGAGATGTTGTTCAGCCTGTGATATTGGGACAGTAATCAGGAAAAGTTATATAACACAGGTACCTCTGAGAGGAGCACCTTCTGCCTCTGTCCTATCAGATATTGGTAAGGAGGAGGAAATTGCTGTCACTGGCAACAAGCAGCACATTCACATTCAGAGTTAAGAAAGGGTTAAACCAGAAGCGCTGTTGCAGAGGCAGGCATCTGCAGCCCCTGCAGAGCAGGGTGAGCAACTGTGAGAAAAAAAAAAAAAAAGGGAAAACCAAGGGGAGCTCGCGCAGCTCCTGTATTTGAGCATGGGATTGGTGATGGGGCAGGCAAACAAGTGGGAACAGACATGCTGACAGACGGAACTGAGGGGTTGTTGAATAAATGTGGATGGGAGTGAAGGAGGAAGCATGGAGAGTGTATAGGAATCGGAAACAGGTAGAAAAGAAAAAGCTGGGTCGTGCTATAGCCACGGCTGCGCTGGTTGCTTTGAAACTGGTGGAAGAGGAACGTCGGACAGAAGTTGGGGAGTGACCTCCTCTTCTGTGGAACCGGATCGGTGTGAGTGCTATGAGGAGTTTGGACCCTGGGAGTGAGACTGCCCTGGTGGGGGGAGTGCCATGGGGTGGCTCTGGTGACTGAACTGGAACTAGACTGACAGGGACCAGGGGAATCTTCCCTAGCAAATCCACTGGTTATAATGAACCTAGGGGACAAAAAAAAAAAAAAGGAAGTGCAATTTTTGGTTGATACAGGCGCAACGTATTCAGTTTTAAACAAAGCTTTAATGCCTTTGGGGACGATTATATTATGGTAAAAGGGGCGACTGGCCAAGGTGAAAAGGCTTATTTTTGTAAACTATTAAAATATCAACTGGGAAAACAATGGGGCATCCATAATTTTCTGTATATGCCTAACTCCCTAAAAGCTCTTTTGGGGAGAGATTTGTTAGAACACTTGGGAGCGACCATTACTTTCAAAGGAGGCGAGATCACTTTAAAAGTAAATGACCAACAGTATATAAAGATGTTAAAGCTTAGTTTTGATCACTAATCATGTCAAGGGAGAAGTCAGGGAAGATATACTGGATCAGGTATTCTCAGGGGTATGGGCTACAAACATACCTGGAAGGGCTAAAAATGCACCCCCGATACAGATTAAGCTCAAGGAGGGAAAACAGCCAGTCAAGATTAAACAATACCCCCTGAAAAGGGAAGATAGGGAAGGAATTTGCCCAATAATGAAAATTTCCTACAGCTAGGACTGCTAAAAGAGTGCCAATCTGGTTTTAACACCCCTATTTTACCTGTTTGTAAATCTGATGGGTCATACTGGCTGGTACAGGACTGTTAACAAAATAACTGAGGATCCTTACCCTGTAGTAGCAAATTCATACACTTTGCTAACATGCTTAACATCAGAGCTAACTTGGTTTACTGTTCTAGATTTGAAGGATGCTTTCTTTTGCCTCCCTCTCCATGAAGCCAGCCAGAAAATCTTTGCATTTGAATGGAAAAGCTCTAAGAGTGGGAGCAAAATCCAGCTCAGGTGGATGGTGTTGCCTCAGGGATTTAAGAACAGTCCCACCCTGTTTGGAGAACAACTTTCAAAAGACTTGGAGTCCTGGGAAGCCCCACCAGAAGAAGGGAAGTTATTGCAGTACATAGACGACATCCTAATAGCTACCCAGACAGAAGAGTCCTGTGTGGCCTGGACAGTATGACAGGATGGTGTAGATTGTGGATCTACCATCATGGACTAATTGTTAAGCCTCTATATGCACTACAACAAGAAACTTCAGTGGACAAAGGAAGCCACTTGAGCCTTCCACCAATTAAAAAATGCCTTGAGGTCGGCACCAGCTTTAGGACTCCCAGACGTGAGTAAACCATTCTTTCTTTTCTCCCATGAGAAACAAGGAATTGCCTTAGGAATACTAGCACAGGATTTGGGCCTGTACCAGTGAGCAGTTATTTCTTTTTCTAAGCAATTGGACTCTGCAGCTGAAGGATGGCCTGGATGCCTCAGGGCTGTTGCAGCAGTTGTACTAAACATTCAAGATTCACCTTGGGCCAGAAAATGACTGTGCTGGTGTCCCATACAGTGTCTGCAGTGCTGAAAGTGAAAGGCGGGCACTGGCTTTCCCCACAAAGGTTTCTGAAATATCAAGCCATCATGGTGGAGCAAGTCTCAGCAGAAACGAAGGAGAACCAGTACACCACGATTGCCTGGAGACTATTGAGGCCACATATTCCAGTCATCCGGATCTGAAAGATACCCCTTTAGACGACGCAGAAACCTGGTTTACTGATGGGAGCAGCTATGTCATCAGTGGAAAACAGCATGCTGAAGTAATAGAATCCAGACCATTACCCATAAACACCTCTGCACAGAAGGCGGAACTGATTGCTCTGACTAGAGCTCTGGAACTGGCAAAAGGAAAAACCATAGATGTCTATACAGACTCAAGATATGCATTTGGAGTTGTGCATGCACATGGTGCCATTTGGAAGGAGAGGACTGTTGAATTCACAAGGAAAAAACATTAAACATGCACAAGAAATATTGAGACTGTTGAAAGCGGTCCAACTACCTGAGAAGGTGGCAATTATGCACATCAAGGCACACCACAAGGTGAGCTCAGAATTAGAGGAAGGAAATGAGCTGGCAGACAGAGAGGCAAAAGAAGCTGCAAAAGGTGAGATAACAATTGAAGGAGCTTTAATTCCTGATGGGAAAATTTCTCTGGAAGGTAAGCCAAACTATAATAGGGAAGATCAGAAATTGATTACAGATCAAGATGGAATATTTAATGAGGAAGGGTAGGCTAGTACACCACAGGGGAAGATAATTGTTCCCTCATCTTTTTTATGGTCCTTAGTAAAGAATGAACATAAAAAAAAAACCACTGGGGAGTGGATATAAATATTTGATAAGCAAAATTATGGCTAGAACTCTTTATGATACTATTACTCACCAGTGTGATCTCTGCCTCCAAACAAACCCCAAAAGTAATCCTAAACCCAAAATGGGTCAAATTGGGAGGGGCAACGAACCAGGACAACAGTGGCTGATCAACTTTACAGAACTGCTAAGAAAAGGGGGGTATAGATATTTGTTGGCACTAACGGATACCTTTTCAGATTGGCCAGAAGCCTTTCCAACTAGAACTGTGAAAGCCTGAGAAGAAATGCAATTAATACTAAGAACATACGCCTTGATACAGAACAAGGCATTTATCATTTTGAAATCCATCCAGACATTACTCAAAGGACCGTACTTGTATATATTGTACTTGTATATACTGTATATGTGTGTGCTTAAGAACTGCTTGTGCTTTTGTAGAATCATAGAATCATAGAATAGTTAGGATTGGAAAGGACCTCAAGATCATCTAGTTCCAACCCCCCTGCCATAGGCAGAGACACCTCACACTAAACCATGTCACCCAAGGCTTCGTCCAGCCTGGCCTTGAACACTGCCAGGGATGGAGCACTCACAACCTCCCTGGGCAAACTATTCCAGTGTCTCACCACCCTAACAGGAAAGAATTTCCTCCTTATATCCAATCTAAACTTCCCCTGTTTAAGTTTTAACCCGTTACCCCTTGTCCTGTCACTACAGTCCCTGACGAAGAGTCCCTCCACAGCATCCCTATAGGCCCCCTTCAGGTACTGGAAGGCTGCTATGAGGTCTCCACGCAGCCTTCTCTTCCCTAGGCTGAACAGCCCCAACTTCCTCAGCCTGTCTTCATATGGGAGGTGCTCCAGTCCCCTGATCATCCTCGTGGCCCTCCTCTGGACTTGTTCCAACAGTTCCATGTCCTTTTTATGTTGAGGACACCAGAACTGCACACAATACTCCAGGTGAGGTCTCACAAGAGCAGAGTAGAGGGGCAGGATCACCTCCTTCGACCTGCTGGTCACACTCCTTTTGATGCAGCCCAGGATACGGTTGGCTTTCTGGGCTGCGAGCGCACACTGCCGGCTCATGTTCATTTTCTCATCAACCAGCACCCCCAAGTCCTTCTCTGCAGGGCCGCTCTGAACCTCTTCTTTGCCCAGTCTGTAGCTGTACCTGGGATTGCTCCAACCCAGGTGTAGGACCTTGCACTTGTCCTGGTTGAACTTCATAAAGTTGGCATCAGCCTACCTCACAAGCGTGTCAAGGTCCCTCTGGATGTTATCCCTTCCCTCCAGCATATCAACCAAACCACACAGCTAGGTGTCATCGGCAAACTTGCTGAGGGCGCACTCAATCCCACTGTCCATGTCAGGGACGAAGATGTTAAACAAGACCAGTCCCAATACCGATCCCTGAGGGACACCACTCGTTACCAGTCTCCAGCCGGACATCGAACCATTGACCACAATCTTTGTGTGCGGCCATCCAGCCAGTTCTTTATCCACCGAGTGGTCCATCCATCAAATTGATATCTCTCCAGTCCAGAGATGAGGATGTCGTGTGGGACACTGTCGAACGCTTTGCACAAGTCCAGGTAGATGACATCAACTGCTTTACCGTTGTCCATCAATTCTGTAGCCCCATCATAGAAGGCCACCAAATTGGTCAGGCAGGATTTCCCCTTAGTGAAGCCATGCTGGCTGTCACCAAGCACCTTGTTGTTTTTCATGTGCCTTAGCATGCCTTCCAGGAGAATGTGCTCCAAGATTTTACCATGCACAGAGGTGAGACTGACTGGTCTGTAATTCCCCGGGTCTTCCATTTCCCCCTTCTTGAAAATGGGAGTTATATTTCCCTTTTTCCAGTTGTCAAGGATAGATAATGATAGTAAAATTGTGACTGTTAAGAATCATTCTAATTTTTTTTTTAATTTTACTAAGATCACTGGGTGTGACTTTGCATATTCAGCGCCAGTTATATCCCACCAACTGATAAAATCCAGACCTGATAAGAGGGGTCCAGGAAAACAGAAAGAAAACTTTAATTACCATCCATCATAACACGGAAGAAATAAGCAGAGTTCTACTAAGGGTAGGACCAGATACAAGCCACCACTGGTGAAATGTACTTTTGGGGTGATCACCAACTCCAATTGGAATACTGAATACGTTGTGTCACCCCATTATTGTTCTTCTAATGTTAGTTAGTATTAGTTTCGTGTTGTCTATTGAATTATTTGTTTGGAACTGGTGAATGTTACAACACATAATGATTTTGACCTCTCTATCAAATACTCATGATAAGGTGCTGAGAGATACCTTCTGCAGGAGTTGGTCGAAAGAGGAACTTGCCTGAAGAGTAGCAGAATTTACTCACTTTATAGAAAAGGGGGGACTGATGCAGAGGGTCAACCAATATACAAGGGGGTTAGAGGAATTCACTTGCTTAAACAAAAGTATTGTCTGTTGTAAACACCTATCATGCCTACTAAGCAGAACAAAGGCACAGACTACTGATAAGGGGAGAAGCAGAGGTCTGGTTCTACTGATAAGCAACTATTGACAAGGAAAAGCGGACACCTGAGTCTATTGATAAGGGGGAGAAGCAGATAGTTTATGGCTGGGACACCGACCAAACCCTAAGGCCATGCATGAAGATTAAAAGGTGAAAAGTTTAAGAAGAGGAAGACTCATTTACTTCATCTTGAAGACCCCTGCCCCCAGGAGGAAGACTCATTTACTTCATCTTGAGACCCCTGCCCATGACCAGCGGGGGGCACTGTGCAGGCACAAAAGACCTTCTAGCTCCTTATAATACGAAGCGAGGATAGATACTAAATATGTATAGGCGTATCAGTAATCTAATGCATATGTATACCTTAAAAGAATAAATGTAAAGAGAAAAACGACCCTGGGTGTGCATACTTTGGAGGAGCTATCCCCATGCACCTCAGCGCTGAATAAAGCATACCTACTTTACAACTTTAATGAGTTGTGGAGTCAATCCGCGTATCAGTGCCTCCTTGTCTCAACATGAACCCAACAACAAAAAATACACAGAACACTGTCTGCCCTCAACACACACACACACACACACACACACACACACAAGGGATCCCACAAGCACACTCCACAGAATTACGGTGTTTGAAACACAAAATCCGAATACATGAGTATCACAGAAAGACTCTATCAAATGAGTTGTATATGGGGCCCCAAGTCCATGGTCCCTCACCGTTTGCTTGATATGAGCATACGAGAAACCTTCCCACTGTGAGAGGTAATAAAGGGTTAATGAATTTTTGCTTTCTCCAAGCATATGTGGCCTGCACAAGATAAAAGCTTATCAAACTTGACCATCCTGTAATGTAACACCAGTGAGAGAAACTGAAAGAACTAGTACCCACAGGACTGGTCAGAACTGGCTCAAGACACAGGGTGAAAAGTTTACCTTAGAGGAAGATGTCTTACGTCATACCCAAAGACATCCGAGACGACCACAAGGAGGCAGAGAGCATGCACTGAAAAGAGGAGAACAGGCTGGACTTAAGGAAATCCTTTCGGAGAAGCAATTGTAATAATTCTTCCCTGTTCTCGAGATAACTATGAATATGTATTCTGCTGATGCAACAGAGAATGGATAAAAAGCCTGTGTACGGGTGAAACGGTGAGCCTCTGGCTATGGTCATGCGCCCAGCGCTGTTTTCTTTGATCCATTAACTTTGTCCCTAATAAATTTTTTTAGAAGTGAGCACGTTTCTCACACCACCGTGGGTCTTGATCCGGCACATACACCACCGGGAAAGCCTGAATCCCCCGCCCATCTCGCTTCTCCGTTTACAGCTGTCCATTTATCGTAAGGATCTGGGGGATATAAATCAGGCTCCTTTTCCAGATTCACAGGCCCCGGGTCAAAAGGAACATCCAGGTCAGCATCAGAATTATCAGATGGCAGAACCACAGAAGCAGCAATAGCAGACTGATTTTTTGATCTTACAGCAGAGTCCGGCAAAGAGGGCGGTGGTGAGGGAGCCAAAGGTGCCGCTAACTGCCCCCTGTGCTTGTGAGCCATTATGAAGTTTTAAAGTTTCCGAAATAATTCACCACGGGCTCAATAAATTGACAGGAACTTTATCATTGTTTGTAGCACAGTCCCACAAATTAACACCAAATTTGTCCCAAATCTCCGGGGTATAAATATTAGTGGAATTAATAGATGGATCGACTTTTGGTGCCCAGAGAGGGATATGTTTCAATTATTCCTTGTCAACTTTTTTCCCATACTTCTTAAGAATCATAGCAAAAACTTCTAGAACATTTCCCTGCTCTTTCGTTAAACCAGACCCCATAATTCTCAGCTGCTTGCCCCCATCCTGCAAGAGGGAATTTGCGCGGTTTGAATTCACTTCCTTTCAGCATACACATTTTCTTACATTCAGCAAGCAGTTTGGCTGAGACACACCACCGGATCGACAACTAATCGCTTCTCATGCTCCACCATTTGTGGCATTTCCTGACACTTACCCTTTACATATTTGTAAACATTGATGAGGTCACCCCTCAGTTTCCTCTTCTCCAAGCTAAAGAGACCCAGCTCCCTCAGCCTCTCCTCATAAGGGAGATGTTCCACTCCCTTAATCATCTTTGTGCCTCTGCGCTGGACTCTTTCAAGCAATTCCCTGTCCTTCTTGAATTGAGGGGCCCAGAACTGGACACAATATTCCAGATGCGGCCTCACCAAGGCAGAATAGAGGGGGAGGAGAACCTCTCTTGACCTACTAACCACACCCTTTCTAATACACCCTAGGATGCCATTGGCCTTTTTGGCCACAAGGGCACATTGCTGGCTCATGGTCATCCTCCTATCCACCAGGACCCCCAGGTCCCTTTCCCCTTCACTACTTTCCAGCAGGTCAACCCCCAACCTGTACTGGTACATGGGGTTATTCTTCTCCAGATGCAAGACTCTACACTTGCCCTTGTTGAATTTCATCAAATTTCTCCCCGCCCAACTCTCCAGCCTATCCAGGTCTCGCTGAATGGCAGCACAGCCTTCTGGTGTGTCAGCCACTCCTCCCAGTATAGTATCATCAGCAAACTTGCTGAGGGTACACTCAGTTCCCTCATCCAGGTCGTTGATGAAAATATTAAACAGCACTGGTCCCAGCACCGACCCCTGAGGTACTCCACTAGTCACAGACCTCCAGCTAGATTCTGCCCCATTGACCACAACTCTCTGCCTTCTTCCCTTCAACCAGCTCTTGATCCACCTCACTACCTAATCATCGAGCCCACACTTCCTTAGCTTATCTATGAGGATGCTGTGGGAGACAGTATCAAATGCCCTACTGAAATCAAGAAAAAACACATCTACTGCTCTACTGTCATCCACCCACCTAGTTACTTCCTCATAGAAGGCTATAAGGTTGGTCAAACATGACTTCCCCTTGGTAAAACCATGTTGGCTGCTCTTAATGACCCCCTCATCCTTGATATGTCTAGAGATGGTGTCAAGAATAAGTTGTTCCATCACCTTTCCAGGGATGGAGGTAAGGCTGACCGGTCTATAATTACCCGGGTCTTCTTTCTTGCCCTTCTTATAGACTGGCATGACACTTGCCATCCTCCAATCCTCAGGCATCTCTCCTGTTTCCCACGACTTACCAAAGATGATGGAGAGTGGCCAAGGAATGACCTCCGCCAGCTCCCTCAGCACCCGCAGGTGTATGCCATCCGGACCCATCGATCTATAGATGTCCAGGCTGCTTAACTGATCCCTAACCCAATCCTTATCTACCAAAGGAAACTCCTCCTTTGTCCTGACTCCTTCTGGGGCTACAGGAATCTTGGGCCTCCGGGGAGAGTCTGCAGGAGTAAAGACAGAGGCAAAGAAGGCATTCAGCACCTCTGCCTTCTTAAAATCCTCTGTCTCCAGGGCACCCACTTCATTCAACAGTGGGCCTATATTGCCTCTTGTGTTAGTTTTATCCGCTATGTATTTGAAAAAGCCCTTTCTATTGTCCTTAACCCGACTTGCAAGATTAGGTTCCAAGGAGGCCTTAGCTGTCCTAATTGCCTCCCTACATCCTCTAACAACTGTCCTATATTCCTCCCAAGCGGTCAGCCCCTCCTTCCATAATCCGTAGAATCTCTTTTTCCACGAGTTTGCCCAGCAATTCCTTGTTTAACCATGCTGGTCTCCTAGCTCCCTTACTTGATTTCCTACCCGTTGGGACACTCTGATCCTGAGCTTGGAAGAAGTGGTCCTTAAATGCTGACCAACTATCTTGAGCCCCTTTACCACCTAATACCCTTTCCCATGAAACTTCCCTTAGCAATTGATTGAAGAGGCCAAAGTTGGCCCTTTGGAAATCCAGAATTGTGGCCTTGCTAGGTATTCTATTCCTCCCACACAGGATCCTAAACTCCACCATCTCATGGTCACTGCAGCCAAGGCTGCCATTAACCATCACCACTTCAACCAGACCCTCCTTGTTGGTGAGTACTAGATCCAGCATCACTCCTCTCCTAGTTGGTTTGTCCACCATTTGCATTAAGAAGTTATCATCAATGCACTGGAGGAACCTCCTAGACTGTGAATGATTGGCTGTGTGAGTCTTCCAGCAAATATCAGGGTAGTTAAAATCCCCCATGAGGACCAAGGCATGTAGTCGTGAGGCTGCTTTCAGCTGCCTGTAGAAAGCCTCATCAACTCCTTCGACCTGATCAGGAGGTCTATAATAGACCCCCACAGCTGTATCACCTGTACCAGCCAGTCCCTTAATTCATACCCACAGACTTTCCACTTGATCCTCATCTGCCCCTGGACATAACTCAATACATTCTAGTCACTCTCTCACATAAAGAGCAACTCCACCACCTTGCTTTGCTGACCTCTTCCCTAAAAAGGACATAGCCATCCATGACCACATTCCAGTCATGTGAGCTGTCCCGCCATGTCTCTGTAATTGCCACCAGATCATAACCTTTAGACCGCACACAGATTTCTAACTCCTCCTGTTTATGGTGCTCTTACAACCTGAAGACCAAGAGAAATTTGCTTTTACTTTCACAAGACTCCTGTAGGGATATAAGCATTCCCCATCTTTGGCTCATCATGCCTTTGCATAGGAATTGGAGATGATTTCAATTGAAGAATGAGTGAAGATTTACCAATACATTGATGACGTATTGATAGGGGGAAGAGAGGTAGAACCTGTACAGACTACACAAACATACATCATTAGTCACTAAGGACTGGGATTAAAGATTTCCCCCGAAAAGATGCAATCCCCTTCAAATGAAGTAAAGTTTCTAGGGATTAGGTGGAAAGGGGGGACTGCATGTATCCCTATCCACTCTGAAACCCCCTCTATGTTAGACCAGGTTAAAATGCCAGAATCAAAAAAAGATTTACAGCACGTATACTATTCAGAAACAACCCATAATACTCAGAGGTCCTTTTAGAGTTATTCAATCTGTTTTAGCTGGAACGCCTCCTCCTGATGAAATGGCACAACATGTGTATGTTAGAAAATGGCATGCTCAGATTGAACATTATTGTGACATCTTTAGGAAGATGGCATAGTTTAGTGGCATGGAAGGTGCCACTAAAATGTTACAAATTCAGGATAAAAATAACCCAGAGTGAAAAAGCACTGCTCCCTCACCAGTACAGGTTGCTCTCCCATTTTCAGAACAGTTAGTTGCAAAATGCATGATTCACTGATGACTCTGCAAAAAGAGAAGGCAAGACTTGGAAATATCAGGCAATGGCCCTAGAAATTAAGACAGAACAGAAACTAATTACTGAAGGAGAAGGCAGTGCTCAGGTAGGAGAATTAATTGCTGTATGGAGTGTCTTCCGACATGAGTCTCACACTGACTCTCTGGTTTACATTTATACTGACTCTTTTGCTGTTTTTAAAAGGTGCACCTAGTGGCTCCCACTTTGGGAACAAAATGGGTGGGAAGTTAACCAGATACCTGTATGGCAAATAGAAAAAAGGCAGGAGATTCTGGCTATAGCCAAAAAAGGGAAACTTTTTCTCAGCCTGGGTCACTTCTCACCTGTGTTTTGACTTCTAGCCTGGGAAGAGAGCTGATAACACCGATTGTTTTTAATTGTTGTTAAGTGATGTTTATTCTGGCCAAGGACTTTGTGAGTCTCATGCTCTGCGGGGGTCGAGGGGAGGCTGGGGGGAGGCAGAGACAGGACACCTGACTTAAGCTAGCCAAAGAGGTATTCCATACCACAGCACGTCATGCCCAGGGAGGTAACTGGGAGTTACCCAGAAGGGCACAGTCTCTCTTCGGGGGGGTCGAACTAGTTCAGCGGTGGTATCGTATTCTCTTCTCTTGCTATTTTCTCTTGTCAGTGTTGTCGTTGGTGGTAGCAGTAGTGGTTTGTGTTGTACCTTGGTTGCTGGGCTGTTCTTGTCTCGGTCTGTGGGAGTTGCATTCTCTTGATTCTCCTCCCCATCCCTCCGGGAGCGGGGAGGGTCGGGGGGGGGGGGGGGGGAGGGGGGAAGGAAAGAAAGAGGGAGAAAGAGAAAAGGGGGGGGGGGAGTGAGTGAACGAGCTTTTGTGGTTGGGTTTAAACCACGACATCCTGCTCCCATGAACCCTGACCATTCTAAAAACCCATCTCATTTTCCTGGTCAACCTGTGTTAGTAAACTTACTTACCGTGGGGAACGTACCCTTGGTATTCAATACCCATATGAACAAGTATGCCTGGAAGGCCAAAGATGCCCATGGAAAGGAACACAAGATTAACACACAATGGATTATTCCATCCTTTTAACTGTAACTCCCTACCTCCAGTTCCCCAAAACAAACTGAGGATGTTTTTCTTGTTTTTTCTATTTACAGGCCCACGGAAGATTGTATTCTGGGTCACAACAGAGGACCTTGATGTGGATCCCAATTGGCACCATAACATCAATGGTTATTGCTCTGCTGATATTCATAGGATGTATCATATATTATTGTCAAAATTGTTTTGGACTACCATATTCTTCTCCCTTAATGCCTCAGGAAATTCCCAGCCTGCTATCCCAAATTACAGTTGGGAAAATGAATTTATAGTTTTGGGTTATCAAATAGCTCATGTGCTTAACCTTAGCAATTGCTGGGTCTGTGGAAGTCCAGGAGGATCCAAGGACTGGACATGGGTGGCTAGTCTAGTCCAACCCAATGGTGGGTCAGTAACTTAAGTGACATCCGTAATGGAACTGGGTTCTCAGCTGAAGAAGGAAGTCCCTGGTGACTCAAATTTTCTGGGGAAGGAACTTATTGTCTAAACTGGATAAGAGAAAAGGTTGTAAGGGTGGGACAAAGTACTTGTGAATGGACCCTATCACCCGGTTATGACTGTGTATACCCAGAGCGTAAACGTCTTAATTGTTCAAGGTATAAGGGAAAGTGGAATCAGACCTATGTTCAGCTACCCGTGGTCAGCTGGACAAAACGTGCATATGGTAGATGTTCTGGTTGTTTTTGATTTGCCTTAGCATGCCTTCCAGGAGAATGTGCTCCAAGATTTTGCCAGGCACAGAGGTGAGAATGAGTGGTCTGTAATTCCCCAGGTCTTCCATTGTCCCCTTCTTGAAAATGGGGGTTATATTTCCCTTTTTCCAGTCGTCGGGAACTTCACCTGACTGCCGTGATTTTCCAAATATGATGGCCAGTGGCTTAGCAACTTCATTTGCCACCTCCTTCAGGACCCGTGGATGGATTTCATCAGGTCCCATGGACTTGTGCACATTCAGATTTTTAAGATGGTCTCGAACCAGATCCTCTCCTACAGTGGGCCCAAGGTCTTCATTCTCACAGTCCCTGTGTCTGCCTTCTATGACTTGGGTGGTGCGGTCAGAGCCTTTGCCAGTGAAGACGGAGGCAAAGAAGCCATTCAGAACCTCAGCCTTCTCCAAATCCTGTGTAGGCAGGTCTCCTGAGAGCTTCCTCAGGGGGCCTATGTTGTCCCTACTCTGTTTTTTATTTGCTACGTACCTGTAGAATCCCTTCCTGTTATTCTTAACATCCCTGGCCAAGTTTAATTCTAACTGGGCCTTAGCTTTCCTAACCTGGTCCCTAGCTTCCTGGGCAACATCCCTGTACTCTTCCCAGGCCACCTGTCCTTGCTTCCATTTTTTATAAGCCTCTTTTTGACCATTATGATGTGCCAGCAAGGCAACACCACTGGGGAGAGGTATGTAGCATGTTTCATTGGGCTTGGCAACACCAAAATGGAACCAGAACCTATTTAAAAAAATTCTGATCCAACACCAACCAAACAGGACATCCCTTAGTACATAATTGTACTTGGAACCCAAATGTGGGGGCATGGAGATGTAGCTATAATACCCACCAGGGCATTGCAGGCGAGCTACTAGGAAATAAGAATGCTCTATATTATCATGCCTCAAAAAATTAGGAAACCTGGGATGGTCCTTTCCCAAATGGAACTTGGGTCCTACAAGGCCATTATTGGATTTGTGGGCAGCACGCCTACAGAAAGTTACCCTCCATTTGGTCAGGAATATGTTATGTAGGCTATATTCAACCTTGTTTTTCTTATTACCACAAACCCAAGGAAACATGTTGGGAATCAAAATATATGATGATCTGGTAAGAGAAAAAATGGTCAATTGATACTTCCCTTACTGTTGGGAGCACTCAGAAGTGGGGGAACAATGAGTGGCCACCAGAATGAATTATTCAACACTGTGGGCCTGCTACATGGAATCCAAATGAAATAGCTAGTGGTGCTTGAGAACCCATATATAATTTAAATTGCATTATTTGACTACAAGCTGTTTTAGAAATTATTACTAACGAAACTGCATATGCCATGGATTTATTGGCAGACCAGGCTACACAAATGTGAACAACAATTTTTCAACAACGCAAGGTTCTTGATTACCTGCTAGCTGAAGAAGGAGGTGTTTGTGGAAAATTAAACAATTCAAACTGTTGTTTAAAAATAGATGGCAATGGCCATCAGGTATATGAAAGTTAACCCATGTACCAGTGCAAACCTGGAAGGGTTGGGAATTTGATCTCTTCTCATGGCTTCCAGGCGCTCTGTGGGTTACAAGGATATTGGCTGGATTTATTTTCCTTCTGTGTTTTATACCTTGCTTTATTCACTTAACCCAGTGTGTTGTATCTAGCGTGTACATAACCACAATAGCTCCAGCACCTAATGCAGGATCCACCAATTCCAGGTTTTTTCTCTGTATTGTGCAGAGAGCTTCTTCCCCTAACATTGTAAAAACTGTATAATTTTTATCTTTCTCTTTCTGCTTTGATGTGTCTTGCATAACTTGTAGCCACCAGGGATCAAAGAAGCAATCTTTGAGTCACAGGGTGGTGCGAGGAACTTTTAATAAACTATGGACTTTCGCCTCAAAGCTTACTTTTGCTGCTAAAGTGCTTAGAGGAGAGCTGTGACAGAGAGGGGGTGGACAGGGGGAACGGAAAGGCCCAAACAGATGCTCTCTCTCTGCATTGCCTGTGTAATGTGCAAAACTGTACAGCAGAACTAAGAAGCCTGCTTGCAAAACCACGGGGCAGAGAGGTGTGCCATGAAATGCCTTGAAGCTTGCTCTCACAAAACTGCAAGAAATAGGAATAGAAACCAACATCCACTTTGTTGACAGCAGAAACGCTGTGTGGCCACCCACCACCAAAGAACTGAAGATTCTGGACCTGCGAGACATCGCTGGATCCCTGGTGGTGACTATACTTGCTTAGGTATACACTCTTGGGATCGACACAAATATCCCCGAGTCCATTATCAGACCAAGACAGTGGTAACACCAGCCAAACGCCAGGGTGACCAGTGCAGACATCCCAGACTTAGACTTAGACTTGGCCTTGGCCCTGGCCCTGGGGCAAGTGCTCATCATCTAACTTGTCCTGTCTGCCTGCTCTGGTCACTCACGCTCCCAAGGGCAGTGTTTTAACAGTTTAGGAATGGTGCCGTCCCTCCTGACACCGCCCCCTATGAGTCAGCTGCTCTTGTCAGCAGAGCTGCCATCTCCTGGGCAAATCCTGATGAGAACTTGAGGTTCCTTTTGAGGCTCTTGTCGTTCAGTATTGAGACTCCTGAATGCTGTGGTTTCCCCATGCTCTGGTGCTGAAGGCATCCTCTCTGGAGCTACTCACCTCAGCAAATGGATATGTATGACGAATAACATCAGTAATTCACATGGGACTGTGCAGACAAAGGACCTGGGGGAGAGCTGTGTGTGGCCTTTGGTGTTTGCCCTGGAGGGAGGTTTTTTTACACTTTCCTGAGGGCATGAAAGGAGCAGTCACTGAGTGAGAGCATTCACCACAGAGAATCAGCTCAGTCTGCTTTTGGTGAGGAGGCTTGACAGGGAAGAGCAGTCTACAGCCATTTCTGCTCTTGAAATGGAAACAACTATTCTCTTCATACTGGGATGATTATTGTAAACTTCAGTCTAGGCCAGTACTGAGCCAAAGATGATGCGATTTGTTTGAATTGCCTGCTGAGAACTGCCTCCAGTAAGCTACTCTTTGCCTTTATTGTACCCAGTCCTAAGAGCTGTTGCCAGCTTTGCGCAAGCCAGGCAGGTGGACCAGTTCTGGCCAAGGAGACCTGAAAACTGCTGGTTGTATCCACTAATGTTGTTTATGCTTTCAGGAGAGCTAATGTAGCACTGTGGTTTAAACCCAGACAGCAACTAAGTACCACACAGGCTCTTGCTCACTCCCCCCACCTTCCTCCCCCCCGGCAGGATGGGGAAGAGAATTGAAAGAATGTAAAACCCATGGGTTGAAATAAGAACAGTTTAATAACTAAAATAAAGTAAAATATACTGATCATAGAAATAATGCCAACAATAACAATACTGATAATGGGGAACAACAAAGATAAATGAAAATTCAGAAAACACAAGTGATGCAGCTCACCATCCACTGACCAATACCCAGTCCTACCCAAGCAGCAGTCAATCCCTTCCGGGTAACTTCCCCCAGTTTATATATTGGGCATGACATGCTGTGGTATGGAATACCCCTTTGGCTAGTTTGGGTCAGGTGTCCTTGTAACCCTTTAGATGAATACCATTGACCAAGTCTGAGACTAAGGCTAGATCCAGCCACACCTAGACTTCTTTGGGAGTTTAGAAACCAAGGGGGTCTATTCTGAACCTTGTGATTCAATGGGAGGGTCTCCCTTACCCTTTGTGATTTTCCTTTGTATGCTTCATCCATGCAATAAGTAATAGAGTGAACCTTGCCACTGAATTCTGTTAAGTCGTGCCTTTATAAACCATATTAAAACTGTTCTTGCTAATACCTTTGATGGTCATTCTTTGAGTGATGCTAAACCACTAATTTTGTGACAAATTGGCATAGTTGGCAGGATGGCAAGTGCTATCACTAATTGCTTAGAAAAACATGGAATCAGTCCAAGTCTCAAATTCTCAGAATGTTCTGGTGATAATTGGCATGATCAAAAAGTTGTGGAAGAGGCCATTTAATGGATGGTAAAGGGAAAAGAATTATTTGCAAAATGTTAGGCACCTACCTAGAAGCCTCCTGTCAGGACAGGAAAAATTATAATAGAAAGAAACAAGATCTGAGAGATGAAATAAGAGGCAGGAGAAAGGCAGCCGAATGAAAATTGAAGTCCCTGAAAATTGAACAGCTACAGAAACAGTTACAGGAAGAAAAGGAGAAAAAAACAAAAGTTGGAAGAAAAGATTGAAATGATGCTTATGTGGGCTTCCAATCCACCTGAGATTGCTCAGATTAGGAAACTAATTGTATCCCCTGAAGAATGCAGTGGGAACATACTGGGTGATTCCAATGATAGCAAACTGGGGGAAGATGATTTTTTGTTTCCCTCAGATTCTTCTGAATATGAGGCTAGACTCATTATTAAACTGGAATACATTCTGATCAATGACAACTGGTAAAATTCCTGATAGGTATGGGAGCACAAATTTCAATATTAACACAACAGGATGCCGAGAAGCTGGGTGTACAACCTGATGGAAAAGAGTTAAAATCACAGGAGTAAACAGAGCAAGCACTGCCTGCCAAACTTCAGAAGTTAATTTATGGCTCCTGGTGAGAATGAGCATCCACTCATTTTGCATTCAAAGATCACAATGAAAATATTTTGTATTTCAATGTTTTGAACCACCGAAACTGGCTCCTGCTTGATGGCAGCTGTGATGGTCAAGAGATCCTTTTTGTGCTTGTCTCAAAACAACTCAAAAGATAGAAGGAACTGACAACTTGTCACTTGGGCAAACGGCAGGGGGACAGAGTAGGGGAAGGTGGGGGATGCTTTCCTGTGTTGTTGGCCCTGAGACCATGAAGATCAAATGCCCAGGCAAAAAACTGCCTAGAGATAGTGCTACAGACGCTGTGGCACCTGTCAGGACACAAAGTTAACTGGGTTTGGCAGCTCACCAGATACCCCTGAAAATGAGTCTCCACCAGGATAGACTGACCCTATAAAAAGGCAGCCGTCCTTCAGCTGTCTGGTGCACACTTCTCCACCCTGGACCCCAGCGGACTCACTGATTAAAAGGACTACAACTAAAACAACTCGCTGACTGAGAAGACGTCACTGGATCCATGGGGTGGTGATCCTATTTCTCTGCTTCCTCTCCTTCTTTCTTTCCTTTCTCCTTTTCTTCCTCTACTTCAGATCTTTTATAAGAATAAGAACTTGCCAAGACTTTTGTTTCTCCTGACACAGTTTTAGGGAAGTTTAGAATAAAATTAACTGTTATTTCATTTTTCAACCTCTGGAGAGCCTGTGGTTTCTCCCATGAAATAAGCAGAGTATGATAAAAGATCACCTCCACACACACCCACAGAGCAGGACCAGACATCAGCGTGTAGCCCTTTGGTTCAAATGTCAAACTTAACCCTGACAAAAATTGAGAGGCTACGGTATGTTTAGTCCACGCAGAACCTGCACTCCCTGAATCAAAAATTACTAATTTACCACATGTCCTGGGTTCAGCAGTAGCAGTTTTTCTCCTTCTTAGTAGCTGGTGCAGCGCTGTGTTTTGACTTCCAGCCTGGGAACAGAGCTGATAACACCGATTGTTTTTAATTGTTGCTAAGTAATGTTTATTCTGGCTAAGGATTTCCTAAAGGATATTTTTTAATCTGTGGACATAGAGCTTGGGAAAGGGTACCAAAAAACATTCAGGGAGGGCCATGTTATATAGGGAAGCTGACTATGTTTGTTCCCAGCATGAGAGATATGCTATCATTTTATAAAAGCAAAACCAAGCAACGAAAAAGAAGATCAGTAGAACAACTAGGACCAAACTGTGATGATAATGTTAATATGTTAGGTAAAGTCGGAAGAGTTTTTATGTCCATTTTTATTCCTGGGGCGACGGCTGGGAGGGCACTAAAAGATATAGAACGTTTAGCTTGCTGGACTGCAAAGCAGATTACTATCACATCTAATGTCTTATCAGAATTATTAGAAGATTTAGACAGTGTTAGGCATGCAGTTTTACAAAATCGTGCAGCCATTGATTTTTTGCTTTTAGCACAGGGCCATGGTTGTGAAGATTTTGAAGGGATGTGTTGTATGAATCTATCTGATCATTCTAGTTCAATTTATCAACAACTATCCCAATTAAAAGATAACATGAAGAAATTAATGATCAATCATGGTTTGGATGGTTGGCTCCAAAGTTTAGGTATTACTGGATGGTTTGCAGATTTGTTTAAATCAGGCATTATGATATTATTAAGCATTATAGTCTATGTTATTATTATTAGTATAGTATGGCGTTGCTTAATGTCTGTAGTATCGTGAATGATTAAAGGGGTCTGGATCACTCAAAATAAAGAAGGGGGATTTGTTGAGAGCTTTTTAAAAAACAATGGGCATGTGAGCGATCCAGGACTCTTGTCATTGGTTTGAGTTTGATTAACGGCCTAGTTCACAGGTTACTTCAGGGCAAAATTGTGGCCAGGTATGTGGAAGTTCTGCAGGAGGAAAACAACTCCCGGATGCTGAAGAAGGAACCAATCAGCTGTCTTTGCATTATGTGTAGAAACCAATCATTGTAAAGCTTAAGCGCGTGACCAAGCTTGGAAGCTATAAAAGGCAGTGCTCTGAAGTGAATAAAGGTCAGTTTCTGATTACGTTAATCAGTGTGCTGTCTGTTGATCTTCTGCAATGGCTGAATTATAAATATAGGGAGGACTGGCAGATTGACTATACCACACTCCCACCAACCCACCAAGGCAAGCGCCATGTGCTTACCATGGTGGAAGCAACCACCGGATGGCTTGAAACATATGCTGTGCCCCACGCCACTGCCCGGAACACTATCCTGGCCCTTGAGAAACAAAATTTGTGGTGACACGGCACCCCAGAGAGAATTGAATCAGACAATGGGACTCATTTCTGGAATAACCTTACAGACACTTGGGCCAAAGAGCGTGGTATTGAGTGGGTATACCACATTCCCTAACATGCACTAGCCTCTGGGAAAATCCAATGGTACAATGGGCTTTTAAAAAATGCACTGAGAGCAATGGGTGGGGGAACTTTCAAGCATTGGGATACACACTTACCAAAGGCCACATGGCTGGTCAACACCAGAGGATCTGCCAACAGGGCTGGCCCAGCCCAGTCAGAACTTTTACATATTGTAGAGGGGGACAAAGTTCCTGTGGTGCACATGAAGAATTTGCTGGGGAAGACAGTCTGGGTTATTCCTGCTTCAGGTAAAGGCAAACCCACTCATGGCATTGCTTTTGCTCAGGGACCCGGATATACTTGGTGGGTAACGCGGGAAGATGGGGAAGTCCGATGTATACCTCAAGGGGATTTTATTTTAGGGGAAAACAGCCAATGAACTCAACTATATGCTGTTGCCTGCTGTGTACTACTTTTATAGCCCATCAACTATATGTCTTCAGGTCACCAGCGACTGGCCCTGACTTCCCTCCAACCATCATCCCAACAGAGAATGAATTTTGATAGAACCAGACAAGTTCTGCAGTGAAGGAACAATCAGCATATGCAGGCAATGATCCAACCCTGCACACAGCCTTTCCTGCCCTGAAAGACTGTTACAAGGGATGGAATTTGACATTATGGACCAAATGGACTCGACAGCATTATAGGGATTGGTCCACGCACTAAGAAATTATTTCTTTCTCTCTGTCTGTGTGTGTATGTGGATGTATATATATGTAAGAGAGATGGTATATTGAAAATGTGGGATCTGAGCATGACGTGAATGGTATGGAATAAGGGGTGGATGCTGTCCTGGGTTCAGCAGTAGCAGTTTTTCTCCTTCTTAGTAACTGGTGCAGTGCTGTGTTTTGACACATCCCCAGGGATGCTGGGGAGGGACACTTCTTCAGGGACTGTAGTGACAGGACAAGGGGTAATGGGTTAAAACTTAAACAGGGGAAGTTTAGACTGGATATAAGGAGGAAGTTCTTTCCTGTTAGGGTGGTGAGGCACTGGAATGGGTTGCCCAGGGAGGTTGTGAGTGCTCCATCCCTGGCAGTGTTCAAGGCCAGGTTGGATGAAGCCTTGTGTGGGATGGTTTAGTGTGAGGTGTCCCTGCCTATGGCAGGGGGGTTGGAACTAGATGATCTTGAGGTCCTTTCCAACCCTAACTATTCTATGATTCTATGACTTCCAGCCTGGGAACAGAGCTGATAACACTGATTGTTTTTAATTGTTGCTAAGTAATGTTTATTCTGGCTAAGGACTTTGTGAGTCTCATGCTCTGCCAGGGACGAAGGGAGGCTGGGAGGAAGCAGAGACAGGACACCTGACCTAAGCTAGCCAAAGAGGTATTCCATACCACAGTATGTCATGCCCAGGGAGGTAACTGGGTGTTAGCTGGAAGGGCATGGTCTCTCTTCGGGGGGGTCGAACTCTTTCGGCGGTGGTGTTTTATTCTCTTCTCTTGTTATTTTCTTTTATCATTATTATCATTGGTGGTAGCAGTAGTGATTTGTGTTAGACCTTATTTACTGGGCTGTTCTTATCTCAACCCGTGGGAGTTACATTCTCTCGATTCTCCTCCCCATCCCTCCATGAGCGGGGGGGGGGGGGGTGTGGGAGGAAAGAAAAAGGGAGGAAGGGGGGGGGGAGTGCGTGGACGAGCTGTGTTGCTCGGTTTAAACCACGACACCACAATAGCCAATTTCTGCTGTGGCATGAAAACAAACTTATGAAGTCATAGCTGTTTTGGAGAAACAACACATTATCTCCAGAACCCATTCCCCATATAATTCACTGGTTTGGCCAGTCATAAAAATGTATGTGAGATGGTGGCTAACAGTTGATTACCCGTGCTTAAATACCAACATATCCCCCTCTACAGCTGTAGTATCTAACATCACAATCCTAACAGCCACACTACAAGCAGCTGTGTACACTTGGAGGAAAGCACTAGATGTAAAAGACATGATCTTTATGGTCCCCTTACAAGATGAGGATATAAAGAAATTTGCTGTTACTTGGGACAGTATACTATATACAGACTCCCACAGGGGTATAAAAATTGGCTGAACTTTTACAGTCTCAGTTCCTCAGAATGTGAAACTGTACTAATATATAGATGATATTCTGATTGGAGGAGATTCCCCTGAAAAGGTAGGGGAAGTGGCAACAAAAGTGCGGGAAGCACTCCATGACACAGAAGTTGAGATCCCACCTGAAAAAATGTCAAGGACCAAGTAGAGAAGTAAAATTTTTAGATACTTGGTGGATTGCAGGTAGTGCAGCAATTCCACCAGACACCCTACGTAAAACAGAACAGAAAGAATTAAAACAATTAATAGGAACTTTAGAATACTGGAGGAAATGTACCTGGCTTTTCTATCATTGTACTCACTTTTACAAAAGGGAAAACTGTAGAAATGAAACCCAAAACACGATGAGGCAGTCAAAACCCTAATAGAGGTATTAAAACCATATTAGTCATTGGGAGCAGTACATCCCCAAGGCCCTGTTATAGCCAAATGAGTTTTTCCCTGAACATGGTACTTTTACTTATTGTAACCTGTTTCAAACTGGCCCTGAAAGACCAGAGATATCTATTATTCAGCTCGACTGCATTTAGAAAGTCAGAACAGAGATATTGCGAGTGGGAAAAGGGTCTTCTGTCTTTAGTCCAAACAATTAAACAAGTTGAGCCAATAAGGGGTAACCTGTCTGGAAAAAAACCCATGAAGACTTGTACTGTTTTCCCTTTCTAGGAATGATACTGGAATGATACCGACACACCTCCACTGGAGCTGGGTTACCCATCAAAGGATAGCTTATCCTTCTTGCAGGAGTAATCATTGCCAGCATGAACCAAATTCAGTGCACACACCAAGCTTGACCCACAGGGTGGAGGAACTCACTTCTTTTATTTATGCTAATCAGTACAATAATTATAGTGCATTCTGCACCATACACATTCCTCAGTTGTGAGTGCAATCTACTATAACCTTTGATGGTCATTCTGTGAGTGACCCTAAACCACTAATTTCATGACAAATGTCTATCTGTATGCCAGCAGACATGGACTCTAATGAATGTGCTACGCTGCCTAGGTTTGAAGTTTTATATTTTTAGTACAAAATTGCTGTAACTGTAAATTTCACAAGTCAGAATCTGAATTTAAGGGAGGTCAGAAAAAGAAAAAGAAACAACCAAGGAGAATATTTTTTACATCCAAAATGGCAGCTGAATATAGACCTGTCGTGGTTTAAGCCCAGACGGAAAATCAGAACCATGCAGCCGCTCACTCACTCCTCCACTTCTTCCCCCCCACTCCTGGAGGGATGGGGAGGAGAATCAAAAGAATGTAAATCCCACAGGTTGAGATAAGAACAGTCCAATAACTAAAGTATAATACAAAACTACTACTGCTACCACTAATAATAACGATAATAATAATAATAATAATGATGATAAGGGAAATAACAAGGGGAGAGAATATAAAACTAAAAGGGGAAAAGGAAAAAAAAACCCAATAAATACACCTGATGCACAATGCAACTGCTCTCCAGCCTGACCCAAGCAGTGATCTGGGCCTTCTGGGTGACTCCCCCCAGTTTATATACTGGGCATGACATGCTGTGATATGAAATTCCCCTTTGGCTACTTTGGGTCAGGTGTCCTGTCTCTGCTTCCTCTCAGCTTCTTGTGCCCCTCTTCACTGGGAGAGCATGAGGGACTGAAAATTCCTTGACTGGGGTAAGCATTACTTAGCAAAAACTAAAATATTGGTGTGTTATCAGCACTGTTCTCAGACTGAAGTTGAAAACACAGCCATGCACCAGCTACTAAGAAGGAGAAAAATAACTGTTACAGCTGAACGAGGACAAGACCACAGTCAGTTGTATTTATTTTATCATTTGCTTGCCAGGTAAGTCAAAGAATCGCATTCAAATAGCTGCTTCACATTGCTGTATCTGGATTTACTCTAGTGTCTTGCAGCTGCATAATTAAAAGGATTAAAATTAGTTTAAACTTCAGTGTCCCTCAGTTTTAATCCTTGGTGAAGATGCTTTACAGTTCAGTGAAGTTCAAAGAATCATAGAACAGTGTGGGTTGGAAGGAACCTTCAAAGGTCATCTGGTCCAACTCCCCTGCGATGAGCAGGGAAATAACTTACAGCAGTTTTTTCTAAAGTTCCTCCTATTTCTGGGCAATAAGTGTTTATACCCACCATGCCTATTTCATTTACCTACAGATGAATTTTCTCTTTCTAGAAATATGCTAAAGCACATGAATCTCCTTACAAAACATGTCTGCCCCCCCCAACTGCATGTGTAAAGGGTCTGTCCCCCTTACAGTAACTAACTGTTTAGCGATGAGTTGAAATAGAAGGAAAGTAACTTTGATGGTGGGAACCCTACAAGGAGAAAGAAAAAGTGGAAAGTTTTGCCCACCTAACACCTATGAGAAGTTTTTGTTCAACTTCAGAGTGGGGCACCATTTCCCAGGAGGTGTTTATCAAACCTTTTGCCTCACCAACCATCTGTGCCCCGGTCCCTTGTAATGACGTAGCAGCACTGCAGTGACCTGACAAAAGCACAGACCAAACAGCTTCACCTGTACCACAACACTAATCAGGTCATAAGCACAGGTAAAATCAGGGACACATTATTAAGCTGTTGTGAAATCCTAGCACAGGGAAAATCAGTGTATTGCACATCTTCCAGAGCTTCAGCCTGTTCCAGGATATTCTGAATCAGTCTATGCCAGATGGTAGGGCTGTGTTTCCACCCCTGGGGCAGTCGATTCCAAGTGTACTGGATGCCCCTCCAAGTGAAAGCGAACTGTGGCCTGCATTCTGCTGCCAAAGGAATTGAGAAAAATGCATTGGCAACATCAATCGTGGCATACCAATTGGCTGCCTTTGACTCCAGTTCGTAATGAAGTTTTAGCATGTCTGGTACGGCAGCACTCAATGGTGGTGTGACTTAATTCAGGCCATGATAGTCTACTGTTAGTCACCACTCTCCTTTAGACTTTCCATATGGGGCTAATGAAGGGTGAGTGGGTCCTGCTGATCACTCCAATCAGCAATGCCTGTTATCCAAACAACAAATCAGCTGATGTATGGGAATCAGGGAGTCTCTGTTGGTACGATATTGCTGCCGGTGCACGATTGTGGTAGCAATTGTCACCTGTTGTCCTAATAAACAACAGGTCCTCTGAGAGACCAGGCAAGGTAGACAGCTGCTTAATATTTGTTGTGGTTTAAGCCCAGCCGGTAACTCAGAACCACACAGCCACTTGCTCACTCCCCCCCCTTCCTCCCCCCTCTCCTGGAGGGATGGGGAGGACAATTGAAAGAATGTAACTAACTCCCACGGGTTGAGATAAGAACAGTCCAATAACTAAGGTATAACACAAAACCACTACTGCTACCACCAATAACAATAATGATAAGGGAAATAAAAAGGGGAGAGAATACAACCTCTTACCACCCACCGACCGATACCCAGCCCAACCTGAGCAGCGATCTGGGGCTTCCGGTAACTGCCCCCAGTTTATATACTGGGCATGACATGCCGTGGTATGGAATACCACTTTGGCTAGCTTGGGTCAGGTGTCATGTCTCATTCGGATCACTGCAGGAGCAGACAAGGACCATCTTCATAAAAGGTATTCTTTTATATAGCCTGTAAGGTGCAGGGGGCATCTCGGTTTGGTAAATTGGTTTGGTAAGCGTACGCATGGTTTGGAAGCCTTCCGTAAATTGAGATAGGAAATCTCGCAGGTAAAGGTGTATACCCGGCTGCGAGCGTCCGTTTGGTATACACCCACAAGAAACAGGGGGCTTCTTGTGGTTTTGGGTCCTGCAAGATGCAGGGGGTGTCTTGTGGAAACAGTTTTGAATCTTATAGGTCGATTTGTTTTGTGGCTTGTTACAGTGCTGATTTTGGTCTCGTGATTTTGGTACCAGTGAACTGTATTATTAATTGTGGTCTGTTTGATAGAATTTTAGTCTCTGTATCTGTTTCAAGTGTTGTAACTGCGTGGAGTGTGTCTGTGGGATCCCTAGTGTGTGTGAGTGAGAGCTTGATAATGGGAAATCAGCAGAGTGAGGAGATCATGAAAAAGAGTCCTTTAGGGTGCATTTTGGCACACTGGAAAGAATTAGGAGGGTCTCCTGGGGGCTCAGTAAATAAGAAAATATTGATAAAATATTGTAACCAATGGTGGCCTTTGTACACTCTGGAGGATCAGGAAAAATGGCCTAAAAATTGAACTCTGAATTATAATACATTGTTGCAATTAATGTTGTTTTTGAGGTGGCAAGGAAAATGGGATGAAATAATATATGCAGATATGTTTTTCACGTTGCGAAATCACCCGGAATGGCAAAAAGAATGTGGAATTAATATAGCACCTTCGGATCCTTTAATTTTGGCTTTAGAAAAAGAAAGGAAGCAGGCAGGGAATAGATTGGAAAGATGTTGTTCTGGTTGTGATATTGGGGAAATTTGTTTGAAACTTAAGAAACGAGCTGAGGATAACAGGGTTGAAGATAGAATGGAGGATTATGTTTCCCCAAAAGTACCGGATCAGAGACCACCTCTAATTGAGGAGGAATCCTCTGATTCAGATGAGGAACAAGAACAAAGTGTAAAACAAGAACAAAGTGTAAAACAAGAACAAAATGTAAAGCAAATTTCCACCTCTCCTGTTGCTGCCCAGATTCATAGTAAAACTAAGACTGTCCTGCAAGCCCCTCTGAGGGAAGCAATGGGACCGGAGGGACGTACTAAAATAAAAGTGAATTTTTCTTTAGGAGATTTGGATAATTAGAAGCAGATTGCAAAAGAGTATCGAAATGACCCTATAGGGGTAGCGAAGAAATTTGAGATACTGGTAAAAAGCCAGGATCCTGACTGGGGAATAAACAGGAGGAGTTAGAAGTCTGTGTGCGGGCTAAAGGTTATGATCTAGTGGCGATTACAGAGACATGGTGGGACAGTTCACATGACTGGAATGTGGTCATGGATGGCTATGTCCTTTTTAGGAAAGATAGGTCAGCAAAGCGAGGTGGTGGAGTTGCTCTTTACGTGAGAGAGCAACTAGAATGTATTGAGTTCTGTCCGGGGTCGGATGAGGAGCAAGTGGAATGTCTGTGGGTACGAATCAAGGGGCTGACTGGCACGGGTGATGCAGTTGTGGGGGTCTATTACAGACCTCCTGATCAGGACGAAGGAGTTGATGAGGCTTTCTACAGGCAACTGGAAGTAGCCTCGCGACTACATGCCTTAGTCGTCGTGGGGGACTTTAATTACCCCGATATTTGCTGGAAGACTCACACAGCCAGTCATTCACAGTCTAGGAGGTTCCTCGAGTGCATTGATGATAATTTCTTAATGCAAATGGTGGACGTACCAACTAGGGGAGCAGCGCTGCTAGATTTAGTACTCGCCAACAAGGAGGGTTTGGTCGAAGTGGTGACGGTCAATGGCAGCCTTGGCTGCAGTGACCATGAGATGGTGGAGTTTAGGATCCTGTGTGGGAGGAATAGAATACCTAGCAAAGCCACAGTTCTGGATTTCCGAAGGGCCAACTTTGGCCTCTTCAGTCAACTGCTAAGGGAAGTCTCATGGGAAAGTGTACTAGGCGGTAAAGGGGCTCAAGATAGTTGGTTAGCATTCAAGGACCGCTTCTTCCAAGCTCAGGATCGGAGCGTCCCAATGAGTAGGAAGTCAAGTAAGGGATCTAGGAGACCGGCGTGGTTAAACAAGGAGCTGCTGGGCAAACTCAAGTGGAAAAGGAGAATCTATGGATTATGGAAGGAGGGGCTGGCCGCTTGGGAGGAATATAGGACAGTTGTTAGAGGATGTAGGGAGGCAATTAGGACAGCTAAGGCCTCCTTGGAACTCAATCTTGCTAGTCAGGTTAAAGACAATAGAAAGGGCTTCTTCAAATACATAGCAAATAAAACTAAAACAAGAGGCAATATAGGCCCACTGCTGAACGAAGTGGGTACCCTGGAGACAGAGGATATAAAGAAGGCAGAGGTGCTGAATGCCTTCTTTGCCTCTGTCTTTACTCCTGCAGACTCTCCCCGAGGGCCCCGGATTTCTATAGCCCCAGAAGGAGTCAGGACAAAGGAGGAGTTTGCTTTGGTAGATGAGGATTGGGTTAGGGATCAGCTATGCAAACTGGACATCTGTAAATCGATGGGTCCAGATGGAATGCACCCACGGGTGCTGAGGGAGCTGGCGGAGGTCATTGCTAGGCCACTTTCCATCATCTTTGGTAAGTCGTGGGAAACGGGCAAGGTGCCTGAGGATTGGCGGATGGCAAAGGTCACGCCAATCTATAAGAAGGGCAAGAAGGAGGACCCGGGTAATTATAGACCGGTCAGCCTTACTTCCATCCCTGGAAAGATGATGGTACAACTTATTCTTGACTCCATCACTAGGCATATCAAGGATGAGGGGGTCATTAAGAACAGCCAACATGGTTTTATGAGGGGGAAGTCATGTATGACCAACCTTATAGCCTTCTATGAGGAAGTGACTAGGTGGAGGGATGATGGTAGAGCGGTAGATGTAGTTTTTCTTGATTTCAATAAGGCATTTGATACTGTCTCCCACAGCATCCTCATAGATAAGCTAAAGAAGTGTGGGCTTGACGATCAAGTAGTGAGGTGGATCGAGAACTGGTTGAAAGGAAGAAGGCAGAGAGTTGTGGTCAATGGCGCAGAATCTAGCTGGAGGTCTGTGACTAGTGGAGTTCCTCAGGGGTCGGTGCTGAGACCGGTGCTGTTTAATATTTTCATCAATGACCTGGATGAGGGAACTGAGTGCACCCTCAGCAAGTTTGCTGATGACACAAAACTGGGAGGAGTGGCTGACACACCAGAGGACTGTGCTGCCATTCAGCGAGACCTGGACAGGCTGGAGAGTTGGGCGGGGAGAAACTTGATGAAATTTAACAAGGGCAAGTGTAGAGTCTTGCATCTGGGGAAGAACAACCCCATGTACCAGTACAGGTTGGGGGTTGACCTGCTGGAAAGTAGTGAAGGGGAAAGGGACCTGGGGGTCCTGGTGGATAGGAGGATGACCATGAGCCAGCAATGTGCTCTTGTGGCCAAGAAGGCAAATGGCATCTTAGGGTGCATTAGAAAGGGAGTGGTTAGTAGGTCAAGAGAGGTTCTCCTCCCCCTCTACTCAGCCTTGGTGAGGCCGCATCTGGAATATTGCGTCCAGTTCTGGGCCCCTCTGTTCAAGAAGGACAGGGAATTGCTTGAAGGAGTCCAGCGCAGAGCCACAAAGATGATTAAGGGAGTGGAACATCTCCCTTATGAGGAGAGGCTGAGGGAGCTGGGTCTCTTTAGCTTGCAAAAGAGGAGACTTAGGGGTGACCTCATCAATGTTTACAAATATGTGAAGGGTAGGTGTCAGGATGATGGAGCTAGGCTTTTTTCAGTGATATCCAGTGATAGGACAAGGGGCAATGGGTGTAAACTGGAACATAGGAAGTTCCACGTTAACATCAGGAAGAACTTCTTTACTGTAAGAGTGACAGAGCACTGGAACAGGTTGCCCAGGGGGGTTGTGGAGTCTCCTACACTGGAGATATTCAAGGCCCGCCTGGACAAGTTCCTGTGTGATGTACTGTAGGTTACCCTGCTCTTGCAGGGGGGTTGGACTAGATGATCTTTTTAGGTCCCTTCCAACCCTTGGGATTCTGTGATTCTGTGGATTCTGTGGAAAGATATAGATGTAATCCTGGATGCATTACCAGAGACAGAAAAACAACTGGTTATAAAAACTGCTTGTACTCAGGTAAATGCTCAGATTACTGCAGGGGCGACAGAGGGGAGGGTTGAAGATCATATTCCCCTTACAGCTCCAAATTAGGATTATGATGATGATGAAGATTATGCATCTTTGAAAAGATATCGGAATTGGATTAAATATGGGCTTGAAAATGCTATTCCTAAAGTGGTAAATTGGTCGGTGCTGTTTGAAATAAGACAGGGGCTGAGGGAGTCACCGACAGAGTTTCTGGATAAGCTCAGAGAAGCTATGCAAAAATGCACCACACTGGATCCTTCCTCAGAGGAAGGAAAATTACAGCTTGCAAATTCCTTTGTGGGGCAGTCATCGGAGGATATCAGGCGAAAGCTTCAAAAGTTATCTGTGACTGAAATAAGAGATATGGAAAAGTTACTGGAAGTGGCTTGGAAAGTATACAGGAATAGAGAACAAGTTAAAGAAAAGAAATTAGGAAAGGTCGTAACAACAGCTACGATTGCAGCATTGGGGCAAGTGAATGAGGGATATAGTGGCATGAGAGGCAGAGGTTGTGGCCGAGGAATGGGAATGAGAGGCAGAGGTCGTGGCCAAGGAATGGGAATGAGAGGCAAAGGGGGGGGTTTATAGGAGAACTCCCCTTAGTCAGGATCAATGTGCAAACTGCAAAGGATGTGGACACTGGAAGTGGAAATGTCCACAGAGAAAACAGCAAACTCAATTGACCACTGAATTGGAATTAGATTGACGGGGACCTGAGGAATCTACCCTAGCAGATCCACTGGTTAAAATCAAGCTAGGGGCCACAGAAAAAGAAATGGAATTTCTTATAGATACTGGGGCAACTTATTCGGTTCTGAACCAAGATTTGACACTAAAAGGAAAAGAGTCTGCAATGGTTGTGAGAGCTACTGGCCGTCAGGAAAAAGCATTCTTTCTAACACCTTTAAAATATAAGATAGGAAAACAAATTGGGGTACATAAATTTCTATATATGCCAAATTCACCCAAATCATCATTGGGAAGAGATTTATTAGAACATTTGGAGGCGATCATAACTTTCAAAAGAGGTGAAATAGAACTAAAAGTAAAAGAGGACCAATTAATTGAAGATATGAATGTGTTATTAATTCAACAGGAAATCGAGAAGTCCAATTCACCCGAAGTAGAAGAAATCCTCAATCAGGTATATCCAGGAGTTTGGGCATCAGAAATTCTAGGAAAGGCAAAGAATGCTTTGCCTATTAAAATTGAAATAAAAAGGGGGGCCCGCCCAGTTCAAATAAAAGAGTATCCTTTAAGAATACAAGATAGAAGGGGAATTAAAGGAATAATTGATAAATTTTTAAGATATGGTTTATTAGTGGAATGTGAATCGGAATATAACACCCCCATTTTAACAGTAAAGAAAGCAGATGGGAAAAGCTATAGGCTAGTTCAAGATTTAAGGGCAATAAATAAAATAGTAGAAGAAATTCACCCTGTGGTGGCTAATCCATATAATTTATTGACCAAACTAAAATTAAATAAGAAATGGTTTGCCATCCTGGATTTAAAGGACACTTTCTTTTGCTTACCATTGGCCAAAAGAAAGCCAAAATTTATTTGCTTTTGAATGGGAAAATCCTGACACAGGAAGGGAAACTCAATTAACTTGGACGGTATTACCTAAAGGGTTTAAAACCAGTCCAGAAATTTTTGGAAATCAGTTAGCACTGGAACTAGAATCATGGAAGCCACCTACTCAGATGGGGACTCTGTTACAATATGTGGATGACTTATTAACTGCTACAGAAACAAAGGGAGAATGTATCCAGTGGATGGTGGAATTAATAAGTTTTCTAGGACTGAATGGTTATCGGGTATCCAAACAAAAGGCCCAACTAATCCAAACCCGAGTTTCCTACCTAGGAGGACAGAGAGAACTTGGAGCTGCTAGAAAAGAAGCTATTTGTCAGACTCCACAACCGTCGACCGTCAAGTAGCTCTGAACATTCCTGGGAATGACTGGATGGTGCAGACTTTGGATCCATGATTATGGTGTTCTGGTAAGACCACTATATGAACTGTTGAAGGGAAACCCTCCTCTTTAGAATGGACTGATACAGCAGAGAGGGCTTTTAGAAATTAAAAAACAGAGCTAATGAGCGCTGCAGCTCTGTGACTTCTGGATGTGACTAAATCCTTTTGGCAATATTCGTGTGAACAACAGGGAATAGCTTTGAGGGTCCTTGCTCAAAAACTAGGACCCTACAGAAGGGCAGTGGCGTATTTTTCAAAACAGCTGGATAAAGTGAGCAAAGGATGGCCTGGATGCCTAAGGGCTGTAGCAGCAGTCATCATGAATATTGAAGAGGCTTGCAAATTCACTTTGGGACAAAAGATTACTGTACTAGTGTCCCATGTGGTATCAGCAGTCCTGGAACAGAAAGGAGCCCACTGGTTATCTCCTTCACGGTTTTTAAAATACCAGGCCACCCTTGTGGAACAAGATGATATAGAAATTGTGGTCACTAACGTTATGAATCCAGCATCCTTTTTGCAGGAATGATTGGCAGAACCACTAATACATGACTGCTTGGCCACCATAGAGACTGTATATTCGAGCCGACCAAACATGAAAGAAAAACCTCTGGAAGATGCTGATTCTTGGTTTACTGATGGTAGTAGCTTCATGAAAAATGGTAAACGAAAGGCAGGATATGCTGTTACCACCACTTCACAGGTAATAGAAGCTAAACCTTTACCAGCAAACACCTCTGCCCAGAAGGCAGAAATAATAGAATTAACGAGAGCCCTGGAATTGGCTAAAGATAAAAGGATAAATATTTGGACTGATTCTAAATATGCATTTGGCGTGGTACATGCACATGGGGCTATCTGGAAAGAACGAGGACTTCAGAACACACAAGGGAAACAGATTAAACATGCTACAGAAATTCTACTGCTACTGGAAGCTGTTCAGCTACCTGAAGAAGTAGCTATTACGTACTGTAAAGGACATCAAGGTGACTCTGATCAGGAAATTGGAAATAATTTGGCTGATTTTGAAGCCAAACGAGCAGCTGAACAATCTCAAATCATGTCCTTAATCCCTGACGGCAAACTAACAATTGAAAAATCTAAACCTAGGCGTTCAAAAGAGGATAGAAAATTGATTCAAGATCTAAAAGGACAGGAAAATAAAGAGGGTGGGGTTCAGATACTTGATGGGTGAGTTGTAATCCCCTATAACCAAATCCGGAATTTAGTTGAGGAGAAACATAATAAAACTCATTGGGGTAGCAGCTCTTTGCATAAATACTTAAACAAACAAATTGTAGGAAGGAATCTATACACCACAGTTCAATTAGTGACAAAACAATGCCAGCTATGTCTTATGAATAATCCTAAAACTGAAAATAGAAATCAAATTGTGACAATTGGGAGAGGAAGTTATCCGGGACAGCAGTGGCAAATAGATTTTTCTGAATTACCAAGAAAAGGGGGTTATCAATATTTGTTGGTGTTAACAGATACTTTTTCAGGCTGGCCAGAAGCATTCCCTTGTAGGGTAAATAATGCAAGACAGGTGATTAAAACATTATTTAATACCTCATTTTGGAGTACCAGCGGCAATTTCTTCCGACTGAGGTTCACACTTTAGTGCAAAATTGTTACAAGAAATTAGCAAAAAATTGGAAATTGGCAACTCCATGTTCCATACAGGCCTCAGGCCAGTGGGCAAATAGAAAAGATGAACCATCTGATTAAACAACAGATTAGTAAAATATGTCAGGAAACGAATTTATATCGGTACCAAGCTTTACCACTGGCTCTATTGAGAATTCAAACTAAACCTCAGTCGAAAGAAGAGGTTAGCCCATTTGAGATTTTATATGGAAGACCACATCAGTCCCAGTTTACAGGAGAAAGTCTTCAGGAAGTGGGGGAAGGCTATCTCCAACAGTTTCTGATCAATCTGGGAAAACAATTGGAGGAGATAAATAAGAGAATAGTAGGGACAAGAGCAAGAGGTTTGGATTATACGATTCACCCTTTCAGATCTGGAGAATGGGTTTATATTAGGAATTTTTCAGGAGATCCTCTACAGGAGAAGTGGAGCGGACAGTACCAGATATTACTGACCACCTTTACAGCAGTGAAGATAAAGGAACAACCTGCTTGGATTCATTATTCAAGAGTAAAGAAAGCACCAGAGCCACAGAAAACATGGCAGATCAAACCTTCAGGACCCTTACGTATGAAATTCGTCGATCATAATTTGGATTTATGTGATAACTGGAGCACAAGCTTGGGACCAGAATTTATACCTGAAATTAGTGCAGAATGTTACTAATATTTTTAATCGTAGTGACTGTTTGGTGTGTGCACAGTTGCTTAAATCAGGAGAAAGCCTGGATCTCCCATTAATTGGAGTTCCAATTCTTAACACTGTCTCATGGACAAATTTGTGGGTGAACACTAGCAATCTGTATTCAAAGGAAAGGTTAAAATCTGGAATAGTTAATCCTAATCTAGGTAATAAATATTACTCCTGTGCACAAAGTTGTATTACACCAGGAACCAGGGCAGGAGATCATGGTTGTTTAAATGCCACAGATGTAGGTCACCATTCAAATTGCAATCACACTATTAATATAGATGCTATCATAGTTCAGTGGTGGCCCATTCCTAAAGGGAAAGGATGGTATTGGTTATGTGGAGAAAATGCTTATAAGACTCTATCCCCCAACTGGAAGGGGGCATGCACCTTAGGTGCTGTAATACCCAATTTTACTATTATTGACAGGTATGCTTCCGGGACCTGGATTAGAAGTTTTGCTAAACAGATTAAACGAGGGTTTAACCCTATTATTGAACGGCACACTGCATTTTATAATTTTGTAAGAGGGCTAATTCCATCTTTGGGAGTAAGTGAATTAGAAAAAGCAATTGAAAATATCTCACCAACTATAGACGAAATGGAAAATAAAAACATTGATATAATCAATTGCTGAGGTGAGTAGCTGAAATCAGTTGCTGAGGTGAGTAGCTCGAGAGAGGATGCCTTCAACACCGGAGTGGGGGAGAGATAAGCGTCCAGGAGCCTCAACTCAGAGCAGCAAGAGCTACCGAGGTAGCCTCAAGTCCTCGACAGGACCTGCCCAGGAACCGGCAGCTCAGCTGACGCGAGCAGCTGACTCACAGGGGGCGGAGCCAGGAGCAGCGGCACCATTTCTGAGTGGTTAAAAACCTGCACCAGGTAGCGCGTGGGTCCAGGACTGGGTAGAGGCAGTTTGTGTGGTCAGGTGAGCCCGATAGTGAGCACCCGTCATACGACCAGGGCCCGGTCTGGGAGTTCTGCTCTGGCTGCCCCGGCAGTGGCCAGCGTAGGCACCCAGACAGAACAGATGACAGGGGAGGCTGCAGTGCAGAGCTCGGAGTGTAGAGGGTGCCTACACTGGTCTTGTGAGGGAAAGGGATGGGCAGGGATGCACTCAGTGTTCCCTGGTGGAGGTCCTCCTGCAGCAGGTGGCTGAGCTGTGGGATGCTATTAATAGGCCGCAAGATGTCAGGGTAGCTGAGAGAAAGCAGGGCTGCTTGCTCCAGTCCCAAACTGTGCATGCGCCTCAAGCTTCCCCTCCAGCTCATGAAGGAAAGAAGGAGGCCGTTACCCTGGGAAGCTGGGAATTAGTGACAAAAAACAATCCAACAAAAAAAGGAGGAAAAGAACAATTAAAAGCAAGGGGCTTCCTCCTAAATGCGTTGTCCCCACGCAGAACCACTTTGCTGTCCTGCATGAGGCTAATGAGGAAACGCACTTGCACCACAAACAGCCAGCTGATGCACAGGTAAAGATCTCTACTGGCGCCACCAAGAAAAAGCAGCGGGTCGTAGTAGTAGGGGACTCTACTTTGAAAGGGACAGAAGCACTCGTCTGTTGGCCTGGCCCAGTCTCAAGGGAGGTGTGTTGCCTACCAGGGGCACGGATCAGGGATGTTACAGAGAGGCTGCCTGCTCTAGTAAGTCCCACAGACTATTACCCACTCCTAGTGATCCATGTGGGTGCTAGGGATATAGGTAGTAGTAGACTGGGGAACATAAAGAAAGACTACAGAGCCCTGGGAGAGGTGGTTAGGGGATCTGGAGCTCAGACAGTCTTTTCGTCAATTCTCCAGGACACAGGGGAGGACCTAATAAAAGCTAGGAGGATTAGCCAGGTTAATAAATGGTGAAAAGGGTGGTGTCATAGTCAGGGGTTTGGGTGTCTTGAACATGGGACTGAAGTTTGTAGGCCAGGTCTACTGGGGGCTGGTGGAGCTGGTCTGATGATAAAGAAGGGGAAAAGCACTTTTGGTAGTAGGCTTGCCAGACTGGTCAAGGAGTCTTTAAACTAGATGTGCTGGGGGAAGGGGTCATCATTCAATCCCAACACACACAGTCAGTTGCCAGAACCTATAATAAATGCTTGGAGCAATGTAGATATATTGGCTGCTCCAGCCAACGAGCCGGCTTCATTTGGAGCTCTATACAAACACCCGTAGCATGGGGAACAAACAAGAGGAATTAGAGATGTGTGCACGTCTATGGGGGCATGATATAATAGGCATCACAGAAACATGGTGGGATAGCTTTTATGACTAGAGTGTTGGAATGGACGGTTACAGGCTCTTTAGAAAAGACAGGCCTGGCAGGCGGGGAGGTGGAGTTGCCCTCTATATTAGGGATAGGCTGGAGAGTATGGAACACTGTCTGGGGGCAGGTGAGCAGTTTACAGAGAGTTTGTGGGTCAGGGTTAAAGGGAAAACGGCCGTGGGAGACATTACTGTGGGGATCTGTTACAGACTGCCTAATCAAGGAGAAACTGCGGGTGACGCACTCTACAGACAGATAGGAAAAGCATCACATTCACAGGCCCTTGTTCTCATGGGTGACTTCAAACACCCTGACATCTGTTGGAATGACGGTACTGCCCGGCCCAAGCAATCCAGGAGAATCCTCGATTTTGTGGAAGACAACTTCCTTTTGCAAGTAATAGAGGAGCCGACAAGGAGAGGTGCCATGCTTGACCTTGTGCTCACCAACAGGGAAGGGCTCATTGAGAATGTGATGCTCCAGGGCAGCCTTGGATGCAGCGATCACAAGATGGGCGAATTTGAGATCCCCAGGACAGTGAGAAGAGCGTGTAGCAAGCTCACTGCCCTGGATTTCAAAAGAGCAGACTTTGGCCTCTTCAGGAACCTGCTTAGTAAGGTTCCATGGGATATAGCCCTGGAGGGCATGGGGGCCCAAGACTCTTGGTTGATATTCAAGGATCACCTGTTACAAGCTCAGGAGTGCTGCATCCCAACTAGAAGGAAGTGCAGCAGGAGGGCCAGGAGACCTCCTTGGATGGATAAGGAGCTGCTGAGGAAAATTCAAAGGAAAAAAGAGGCTTATAAAAAGTGGAAGCAAGGAGAGGTGGCCTGGGTAGAGTACAGGGATGTTGTCCGTGAAGCTAGGGACCGGGTTAGGAAGGCTAAGGCCCAGTTAGAATTAAACTTGGCTAGTGATGTTAAGGATAACAGGAAGAGATTCTACACAGGATTTGGAGAAGGCTGAAGTTCTGAATGACTTCTTTGCCTCGGTCTTCACTGGCAAAGGCTCTGACCGCACTACCCAAGTCATAGAAGGTAGATGCAGGGACTGTGAGAATGAAGACCTTGGGCCCACTGTAGGAGAGGATCTGGTTCAAGACCATCTTAAAAATCTGAATGTGCACAAGTCCATGGGACCTGATGAAATCCATCCACGGGTCCTGAAGGAGGTGGCAAATGAAGTTGCTAAGCCACTGGCCATCATATTTGAAAAATCATGGCAATCAGGTGAAGTTCCCAACGACTGTAAAAAGGGAAATATATCCCCCATTTTCAAGAAGGGGAAAATGGAAGACCCGGGGAATTACAGACCACTCAGTCTCACCTCTGTGCCTGGCAAAATCTTGGAGCACATTTTCCTGGAAGGCATGCTAAGGCACATGAAAAACAGCAAGGTGCTTGGTGACAGCCAGCATGGCTTCACTAAGGGGAAATCCTGTCTGACCAATTTGGTGGCATTCTATGATGGGGCTACAGAACTGATGGACAACGGTAAAGCAGTTGATGTCATCTACCTGGACTTGTGCAAAGCGTTCGACAGTGTCCCACACGACATCCTCATCTCTAGACTGGAGGGACATCAGTTTGATGGATGGACCACTCGGTGGATAAAGAACTGGCTGGATGGCCACACACAAAGAGTTGTGATCAATGGCTCAGTGTCTGGCTGGAGACCAGTAACGAGTGGTGTCCCTCAGGGATTGTTGTTGGGACCGGTCTTGTTTTACGTCTTCGTCGCTGACATGGACAGTGGGATTGAGTGCACCCTCAGCAAGTTTGCCGATGACAGCAAGCTGTGTGGTTCATTTAATATGCTGCAGGGAATGGATGCCATCCAGAGGGACCTTGACACGCTTGTGAGGTGGTCTGATACCAACTTTACAAGTTCAACCATGACAAGTGCAAGGTCCTACACCTGGGTCGGAGCAATCCCAGGCACAGCTACAGACTGGGCAAAGAAGAGATTCAGAGCAGCCCTGCGGAGAAGGACTTGGGGGTGCTGATCGATGAGAAAATCAACATGAGCCGGCAGTGAGTACTTGCAGCCCAGAAAGGCAACCGTATCCTGGGCTGTATCAGAAGGAGTGTGACCAGCAGGTTGAAGGAGGTGATCCTGCCCCTCTACTCTACTCTTGTGAGACCTCACTTGGAGTACTGTGTACAGTTCTGGTATCCTCAGCATAAAAAGGAGATGGAACTTTTGGAGCAAGTCCAGAGGAGGGCCACGAGGATGATCAGGGCACTGGAGCACCTCCCATATGAAGACAGGCTGAGAAAGTTGGGGCTGTTCAGCCTGGAGAAGAGAAGGCTGCATGGAGACCTCATAGCAGCCTTCCAGTATCTGAAGTGGGCCTATAGAGATGCTGGGGAGTGAGTCTTCATCAGGGACTGTAGTGACAGGAGAAGGGGTTATGGGTTAAAACTTAAACAGGGGAAGTTTTGATTGGATATAGGGAGGAAATTCTTTCCTGTTAGGGTGGTGAGGCACTGGAGTAGGTTGCCCAGGGAGGCTGTGGGTGCTCCATCCCTGGCAGTGTTCAAGGCCAGGTTGGATGAAGCCTTGGGTGAGATGATTTAGTGTGAGGTGTCCCTGCCCATGGCAGGTGGGTTGGAACTTTCCAACCCTAACTGTTCTATGATTCTTTTATAGAATAACTAGCTCTTGTGAACATCTGCACCAGTGGAGCTTTTTTGTGACCATTTGGTGAAGGGTAATTCCTGTCCACAACAGTAGGCACTGCACTTGAGCAAAGAGCATATCCATCCACAGCTGTCCATCTGCTGCTGACTTCCGTCTGCTGTTGTTAAACAGAGTGTCCTCTAATTCTGAAGCAGGGCTTATTCTCAGTAACATAGGCGGTCAGCTGCACCTGCAAATGAAGAACAGGAGATGGACAACACTAGTGTTCATGAACACCCAAAACCAGAATGTGTTCGCTGAATGCTTAGGACAAAGTACCCAATGTGACTTTCCAAAGCCAGTGGCAATGCTATAGCACCAGGGAGAGATGGGTATCAAAATGGCACAGACTGTGTTCATTAATAGCTTGTGAACCGAAAAAAAGAACTGAAAAATTTTCATTAATTCTTTCACAATGAGCAGTTCAACCTTTTTTTCCCACTTGTGCATGTATCTCCACTCATGAATTTTTATAGAAGGTCCACTTTTCATGCACCACAACCTCAGAGAGCTGGGATTTGACAGAGTTCCTGAAGGAAATACTGTTAGGTCATTTACCAGCCCTCTTCTGTAATGAATACCATTTGCATATGACTCCTGGTTACATGGCACTGTAAATCCCATATAAAGGAACTTGCTAAGGGTCAGCTTTGCAAAGTAAGTCCTTGCAGAGGGTCAACTGTAATTCTGTATGAGAGGAAAAAGAAACAAAAGCAAAGAATGAGAGGTGGGTTGGGTTTTTTTCCCTCACGGAAATGGTATATTTGCCCTTTTTTAAAGCACTACTTGTAAAAAAAAAAAAAAAAAAAAAAAAAAAAAGCAACACACAATTTTATGTCCCTGATCTCAAAAGTTAGCATTGTAAATAAGTCTCCTTTGTTCCCAGCCTCTGTTGTGTTGGAAAAGGTAAAGTTGCTGATGAGGTTACTATTATGTGGGGCTGCAGGTTCAGGGATGCCAGCGTCTGTGATGCATGCCTCATCTGCAGCACATAGCAGACCCTGGCACACACATGCACCAGGCAGGTCAGACTGCAGCCTCTCTTCTGACTCTGCTGGAACATCTTCCCTGAGGCTCAGGCTGTGCTTTTCCCCTCACCTTTTGATTTGTACCTATCCAAGTTCTTGCCAACCTGCAGGACCTTCTCCTGTCCTGCAGAGTCTGCACTCAAACCCTAAGAGGAAGAGGAAGCTCCAGCTGGGAGATCCCAGCAGCTCTGGGACCTGTTTCTGGTCCCACATCCTCCCACTTTGGTGGGCAGAGCACTCCTTGGTGACCTCTACCAGCCCTTGTAAATACCCTTCTGGAGCAGTGGAATCTTCCATTTTTCCTCTCTGGTTCATTGTTTCTACCTTTTTCCTCCCTGGCCTATTGTTTCTACCTTTTTCCTCCCTGGCCTATTGTTTCTACCTTTTTTTCACTTGTTTTCCCTTTCCTCCTCCCTTTTGGAGGTATTTTCTTAAGGGAAAGCTAAAGTGAATAGTGTCCATAACAGAGCACTGGAACAGGTTGCCCAGGGGGGTTGTGGAGTCTCCTACACTGGAGATATTCAAGGCCCGCCTGGACAAGTTCCTGTGTGATGTACTGTAGGTTACCCTGCTCTTGCAGGGGGGTTGGACTAGATGATCTTTTTAGGTCCCTTCCAACCCTTGGGATTCTGTGATTCTGTGATTCTGTGATAAGCAGAAGTCAGAGAGACTAATACTGACAGCAGAGTAATCTATCCCTAATGCATTCCCAGTCTCTTACTATGCTCAGATCAGGGCCTTTCAGGATGTGATTTTGATGTATCAGTAGGTGCCAGTAATTTTCTCTTCTGTGAACCTGTTCTGTCTCCTCTCACCCATGTAAAACTCCCAGCACCCACAACGAACAGTATTCAATGATTCTATACCATTTGTTACTGGTTTCCACTTGGACATTGAGCCATTTACTCTTTGGATGTGGCCAATTCCTTACCCATCTAAGAGTCCATTTGTTAAAGCCATATCTCTCCAATTTAGTAGCAAGAATATTGTAGGGGACTGTATCAAAGCCTTGCAAAATTTCAGGTAGATGACATCTGTAGCTCTTCCCTTGTCCACTGATGCAGTCCCTCCATCATAGAAGGCCACTAGATTAGTCAGGCATGATTTACCCTTGGTGAAACCATTTAGGCTGTCTCTAATCACCTTCCAGTCTCCCATATGTTTCGATATATCTCCCAGGAGGATCTGTTCCATGATCTTACTGTGCACGGATGTGAGGCTGACAGGTCAGCATTTCCCAGGGTCCTCCTTTATGATCTTTTTAAAAATGGACATGGTGTTTCCCTTTTCCCAGTCACTGGGCATTTTGCCTGACTGCGATGACTTCTCAGATATGATGGAGAGTGGCTTGGAAACTGCATCAACCAACTCCCTCAGGACCCTTGGATGCATCTTGTCAGGTCCCATGGACTTGTCTATGTCCAGGTTCCTCAGGTGGTCTCAAAGACGATCTCCTACAGTGGGAAGGACTTCATCCCCCCAGTCCCTGCCCTGAGTTTCAAGGGTTTGAGAAATATGGAAGAGAGATTATAATTGAAAACCGAGGCAAAAGTTTTGTTGAGTACCTCAGCCTTCTCTATGTTGCTTGTTACTAGTTCTCATCTCATTTATTAGGGGTGGTGGCACATTTTCTTTAATCTTCCTTTTCTGGCCAACATGCCTGTAGAAGCCCTTATTATTCAATGCATCCCTTGCCAAGTTCAGCTCCAGCTGTGCCTTAGCTTTACTGATCACATTCCTATACATCTGGGCAGCTTCCCTATATTCTTTACAGGATACATGCCCCCTGCTTTGACTGCCTGTGCATTTCCTTCTTAAACTTTAGTTTGACCAGGTGGTCCTTGCTGAGCCATGTTGGTCTCCTGCCTTCCTTGCCCAATTTCCTTCATGTGGGAATTGAGAACTCTTGCAAGATCTGCCAGCTCTGTTCAGCTCCTTTGTTGTTCACAGACTGGCTGGACATTAGTCTACCTCTGAGAGGTAATGAGTAATTGCCTTTGCATCACCTGTTCTGTTTTTCTTTTCTTCATCTTTCCTTTCTCAACCCCTGAGTTCTCTTGCTTTTGTTCTTCCTATTCTCTCTTCTGTCCTACTTTGGGGGGGGTAAACTACAACATTCATTTTCACACACTGTTTCAGGAAATAAGTAGTGGTGTCAATTTTTAAATATACATACCTAAATGTAACTTTGAGATTTATCTACAGTAATTTTTATAAATGCATTTTATACATAGTCGATAAATAGCAAACCATATCTGTTGTCAAAATTTAATTTTTACGATGCTCCATTACTTGCACCCAAAGTTAGCCAGTTTCCATAAAGAGTTTATTATCAGCTTGATTATTTTCAAACTTATTTTTCAGGTTTAAAAATAAGATTCATGGTAGCCTTACATTACACACAAGACCAACCAATAAATATTGTATAAAATGGTTTAATGGATGCATGCATGTATGATACAGTGTTAATAAACTTACTGAATTCTAATTATTCACTGCTGTAAACATTTTACAAAAGCATTGTAATTTACCTGGATGGATACACAGTCCTTGATGGAAGAATTATTTAGACTGAATCAGTGGCACATTAAAGAGTAAAGCTGACAAGATCCCTTCTACATATTCTTTTGACGTTATTCCAGCAAGGGAAACAGCATGGTATAAAAAGTATACAGGAAAGATTGCTCTTACCATAACCATCAAACTCTGGAAACTGTAAATACAAGTTCAAGTGGTTGAAACAGTCAAAGTCATAATAAGTGTAACCAGTCAGAAATTACAGTAAATATTATCCAGGTACATGTAGCTGTCAAAACAATGCATTTCTTTCCTTGTCAGTTGATAATTCTTTTCCAACAAGTCAGAAAAACTTTGGCAATTGTAGGCATTGAAAACAATTTTCAAAGTTCATGACAGTCACAGCATTTTCTTTGCAGAAAGTAAACTGTACACCAAGGCTCAGAGGCTGTAAAAACTTGTTCCAAGTGGAAAAAAGTGCAAATATCTTGCACAGATAGTTTAAAAAGCGGATGGTAAAATTATTCACTAACAGAATCTTTGTTGTCTTTTTGCACAGTTCACACATCACTGGGAATGTGACAAGGTGTGCTATTTTTGGCAAGAGCAAAAAAAGTGATACTTGTATGAGTTGCCATGTTAGACATGCTGGATCCATGCAGAATTCAGGTAGAGGACTGCTACCTGATGTTATTAGACACTGAATACTGATTTTGTTTTTGTTGAAGCAGTTCTGTAATAGCCAACAGCTTCTTAAGAACATGCTGTAGAAAAAAAAAACACAAAACAACAACAACAAAAAACCAACAAAACCCAACCAAACAAAACTTAGTACAACCCTACATTAGCAATTAAAAAAAAAACCAAAACAACCCAAACCCCATCTTGCTTGAGAAGCATCTTCAACATAAACCTGCCAGACTTAAGAGTTAGGTAGCTTAAAAAATATTTAAACCACCCACCACCATCCCCCTCCCCACAGCTCCAGTTCCCTAGTTACTAAGACATTACTTCAAAAGGCAATTGTAGACCAGCAGTATGAAATTTATCTGTACCCATGGAGGCTCATTAAGTCTTGCCAACTTAACCTAAGAGTTTCAAAATGAGAATTCTCATTTTACAATCTGTAAGCCAAAAATCCATTCTCAGGTATTGTCCCCATGTGAAAGTGCAGAATTGAGCCAAGAAAATTAAAAAGATGTCTGGTGACAAAAAAAAACACGTGATAATACAGTTCACTTCTGCACAGGTAGGACTGCCCTCTTTTAAATTTCTGAAAACCTGGTCATTAAACTAAACCAAATGCAACTGAATATACACATAAAACAGTTTCAGAAATTGTATTGCTAATGCACTGTCAGGAGTTAAATTATTTTTCCATTGTTGTAGAACCGTGTTCAGCTACAACAGTGTGATCCTGAATCATTAGGGCACTTAAAGGAGGAAAAGGGGAAAAAAAAATCAAGAGTTTTCTTTATGGAAACCCATGAGGAGAAATTATTCCTCTGAAATAGAAATATAAGGAGGAAACGGTATCACATTTGTAGGTATCAAGTACTTCAGATACAGGCCTTGTGAAAGAAATGATATCCTTTATCTGTAAACAACATATATTTAGTACTGAAAACTCCTATTATCCTGCCTTGCCAGTCTAGCTATTATTTTTGCTTTGTCAAGATTAGCAGTAATTGTAAGTGAATTATGAACTTGAACACGACTGATATTTTTTCCCTTCTACCTCACTGAAGAAATAAATTGTAGTTATTTAAAGTGGATTAGTTTTGAACTGCTATAATGAAGCATTCTCTCATTTTTAATTCCTTGAGCTTCCTTCTGCCAAAGATTATTAAATACAAATATGTTTTCACCTTTTGCAAAATCACCATATGAGTTTCCAGTAATCCCCTTATTTAAAAAAACATTACTGCTGAGAAATGCATTATTTGAGCAACATTTGCTTCCAGGAGAAAGAAATATAGATTTATCATCTACCTGGGTTTAAATTAAGGCCTTCAAAGATTCAGGATATAGGAAGCCCAGTATTTAAGCCATGAGAATAATAAATTTTTGTAATCGAATTTCTTATTTTGAAACAAATTAAAAGCTATTTTAACTACCTCTTTGAAAATGAGTCATTAAATAAGTAGTTTAAGCTGATACTGACGAAATATAAGGAAGACCTTCTCTAAACAAAAAAGCTTTCTATAGTACAACTGCCTCTGTCCCCAAATCTTTAGCATTAACATGGGAAGACTACTTTATGTCCTGCACAGCACAGTATAGTAGTCAAGCATGCCAAAACATATTACTGTGCAGTAAGTAGAATTGCCAACTTGAAGTTCATCATAATTAGTAGACCATAGGCAAGTATATTACTTCTGTAGTATTTTGAAATAATGCACGAAGTCATGCAAATGTTTTTCCTCATAAAAAATAAGTTTTCATAAAATCTGTATAGAAGTTTAATAGTTGGAACAGAACACTCATTTATAGTTTTTGCTAGACAAGTTTGTCATGTTTGTTTATGAATGTAATAAATCAGGAAGAAGAAATGAAGTAGTGATAGAAACCTAAGGAAAGTAAATTTATTTATTTTGTTTGCAATTAGAAGAACTAGATCCTAAAACTAGAGCCTGTCAGGAGACAGTAATTGGTGATTTTTTTCCTTGTTGTTGTGGGTTTTTTTGTTTGCTTTTGTTTTTGTCTTTTTTCACAGAAAAATCAACCCAACCCCCCCAACCCAATGTGTTGAAACACTTTTGTTTTTGTTGTTGCTGTATAAATACTTAGTTCATAGTTTTGAGCTTTTTCACCTTTACAACTAGCAACTTTCTGGTGAAATTTATCACTCATACTGCTGAACAGAAAAATTACAAAAGAATCACAATATTAAGCAATAGCTCAGGACATGCTACCTGTACCTGTGATTTTTGTTAACCATTGTAGTTTACCTGCATTACACCTCGCTCATTACTGAGTGTCCGAAGTTCATCTGAATGTGCCATACACATCTCATGCAAGGATGCCAGATATCGAGATAAGTCAGTTCTAGAGTGTTCTGTAGTGTCTGGAAGCTCAGGTACATTCTTTAACAAAAATTATGAGAGCAGACTTAGAATTGTGAGTAGTCAGACGTATGAGAAATTAAATTACAGTTCTACAGACCCATCAACAGCTGTTTTGATACTGCAATCATGTACTGCAATGTTTTTCTTCACAATTAAGTCTTCTGTCCATGTTATCTAATACAAATAGTATATTTCCTCCTCACCACAAGCTCCTATTTTATTAAGACATTTTAATTATGGTAACACACTTCACATAGAGAGATTACTAAATATACAGCAATTCTTATTCCTACTAGGAGGGTCCTACTAAAAGGTTTGATGTTGCTATGCTACTTTTGAGCTGTCCAAAAAGATGCTGAGAAAAGAGATTCATACTATGTCCTCCTCCCAAATGAGGGGGATCCATCCATTAGGTTTTTTAATTAATTTAAATCAGACAATAGCAGAAACAAAAATGGACAGAAAAAAACCCTAACCTAAACTATCAAGTCAGTAAATCCACTAATAAAGTGCAGTTAAAACAGTAGATTAATCAGTTACTTTTAAACCAGTTTTCTGAGTCCTCATGCATAATCTGCCATTTAAAGAAAAAAAACCCAGCATAAGATAATATGCAAAAGTTACCATTTAACCAGAAAAGGGTGAGGTATGGTAATCCATCTGAATGACATAGAATCACATAGTCATAGAATAGTTAAGGTTGGAAAGGACCTCAAGATTATCTAGTTCCAACCCCCCTGTCATAGGCAGGGACACCTCACCCTAGACCATGTCACCCAAGGCTCAAAACAGATTATCAAAATAGTCTGAGATGTCTTCTAGGTCATGTTTAATGAATCAGTTCAGGAAGCTAGACACATTTCTTTCATCTTCATTTTTGAAACATATTCTTGGTTTAAACATATACATAAGCTCCTAAGTTATTACTGTAGCAATAGAACAAGGGGTAATGGGTTTAAACTTAAACAGGGGAAGTTCAGGTTAGATATAAGGAAGAAGTTCTTTATTGTGAGGGTGGTGAGGTACTGGAACAGGTTGCCCAAGGAAGTTGTGAATGCTCCATCCCTGGCAGTGTTCAAGGCCATATTGGACAGGGACTTGGGCGACATGGTCTAGTGCGAGGTGTCCCTGCCCATGGCAGGGGGGTTGGAACTAGATAATCTTAAGGTCCTTTCCAACCTGTGGCGTCTATAAAGAAAGAAGCTAAACACACACACACACACACACACACATTGCTTTCACACCTAGTTCTACTTTATTCACTCCAGCATGGTAATATATAGCATACAAATATGGGTCTGAGCTATGAAGCCACAGAGACCACATCAATCACAGTGACTGTCTTCAATCACTATAAATTCCATTCTATAAATAATCACTCCCCAGGCTGTTTTCCAGCCCGACCTTGCACCCATGCACACAAACACTCCTTGGCTTGCTCAAGACCCAGGTGCACTTTCAGCAATTCTTCTTCTTCTTCTTTAATTATCCACATAGTGGGAACTGGATGGCTTGCAGTTCCCACACAACCCTAACCATTCTATGATTCTGTGATTCTAGCTATCATATACAAAACAGTAACAGTTTCAAAGTGAAGTGCAATTATTATTTTATTTTAAACTATCTAGAATTCATGCAGTGAGACATTTGGTAATATATATCTGAAAATGAACATCAGTCTCAGTTCAAAACATGACAAATTACACATAATAACTTTTTTGTTTAAAATATTTTTTAAAATAATTGCTAAATAATTTTTGGACAAAAGCCCTAATCCTTTGGAAGAAGCTCAAATAGATCTCATGTCTAAAGCAGTGCTAAATGAATAAAATATTTCTAACTTGACATTTGATTGGTTTTAATTGTGTGTGACAGGCCAGCAATCTGCAGTTCCTAAACATGCATAAGGAAAATTTTTCAGTAACAAGCATTCAAAATTCTGTGGAAGCTGATGTATTTTTGAGCTAGTTAACAAGAACTATAAAGAATTTTAATTTACAGTGTTGATATCCAACTTCCAATAGTTTTTTAAACCACTTACCCCAAGCTCATCTAAGAACATGATCATGCGATGTTTGTTACTCTTGATGAATGGATTTACTCCCTCCATATATGACTCCTAGTAATTTTAAAAAGTATTTATTAGAACAAATCAATACCATTTTAACAGTCATACCTGTATTTGAACACATTCTAATCAGAGACCTAGCAGTCTTCCAATACCTAAAGGGGGCCTACATGAAAGCTGGAGAGGGACTTTTTACAAAGGCATGTAGTGATAGGACAAGGGTTAATGGCTTTAAGTTGAAATAGGGAAGTTTTAAATTAGGTATTAGGAAAAAATTCTTCACTATGAGGGTGGTGAGGCACTGGCACAGGTTGCCCAGAGAAGTTGTGGCTGCCTCATCCCTGGAAGTGGTCAAGGCTAGGTTGGAAAGGGCTTTGAGCAAACTGGTCTAGTGGAAGGTGTCCCTGCCCATGGCAGAGGGGTTGGAACTAGATGATCCTTAAGGTCTTTTCCAACCCTAACCATGCTATGATTCTATGACTTCTTTTTTTCATTGCATCTATAAAATGGAGAAAACACTTTCAGAGGTAACATCAGGACACAAGTGCCCTCGTTACCGTTCTTTCGTTAATACTTACATTCCAAGTTGTGAGTCATCAGATTTTTATTGTTCTATCATGTTGTGAATCGGGCACCAGAACAGACCAATTGTTGCTGGCATTCTTTTAGTAATGTAATAGAAACTTTATTAAAAGATGAGGGTTTTTAGCGCAGCTTGTAAAACTGATTTACGATATTATGTCAAGCAATATGAAAATTAATACAAATTAAAGGGCTGTTTCAAAATGATGTGCCAACAGAAAACACTGGTCTAAGGAATAAGTATAGGAAAAGTGTGTGTGTATGCTGGGAGCCAGAGGTTGGTATTTATTCATTTGTTTCAGAATTAAAATACTCTATATGCAGGCTGGAAGTTTAATCCTAATTGGTCTTGATTTGAAAATTATTTAGTACATATAGTATATAAAAGAATGTGGATGTGGAATGTATTTCAAGGTTCTGTACAGAGATATGCCAATATTACTGAAAGATGCCTTCCTATTTTGACATCAAATAATCAGTGGAAATGCAAAAAGGCTTCCCTCGTCTCCTTAAGGCAGATTATCCATCCTTAAACAGATTCTTTCTAATCACAGACTTCTACTCTAGCATTTCTCAGTTGTCTTTTTGATATGGATATCCTACAGAAAATTTACCCATTTTACCATCACATAGATGTTTTCTTTGTGGAGGGATAACTGCCTGCCTGCCTCTCCTCTTACCCTTTTCCAACTCCAACATCCATCTAGTTGACCAAGGGAAGCCAGTAGATGCAGTGTTTTTGGGTTTTAGCAAATCTTTTGATACTGTTGTTCACAGTATCCTTCTGCATAAAATATCCAGCTCACAGCTACACAAGTCCATAATATGTTGGTTAAGCAATTGGCTGATGGGTTGGGCTCAAAGGGTTATAGTAAATGGGGTTACATTAGGCTGGTGACCAGTCACCAGTGGGGTTCCCAAGGGCTCAGCTTTAGGGCTAGTGCTCTTTAATGCTTTTATAAATGATCTGGATGCAGGTATCGAATGTACATTAAATGAGTTTGACGATGATACTAAACTAGGAAGAGCTATGCACTCCCTCAAGTGTAGAGGCCTTACAGAGAGATCTGGATAGACTAGAGAGCTGAGCAATCACCAACCGTATAAAATTTAGTGAGAGCAAGTGCCAGATTCTCCACCTGGAATGGAGTAATCCTGGTTATACATACAAATTAGGAAACAAAGAGGCTGGAGAGCAGCCCTGCAGAAAGAGATCTGGGGATCTGTGTTGATGGCAAGTTAAATATGAGTCAGCAGTGCTCTGGCAGCCAAAAAGGCCAACTGTGTCCTGGGGTGCATCAAGCACAGCATAGCTAGCCAGTTGAGGGAGGTGACTGTCCCACTCTGCACTGGTGTGGCCCCAACTTGAGTACTGTGTGCGGTACAAGGAGGATTTCAAACTATAAGAGTGTGTCCAAAGGAGGGCGACCAAGATGGTGAAAGACCTCAAGGGTCAAGACTTAGGAGGAATGGCTGAGGTCACATGGTTTGTTCAGCTTGCAGAAGAGAAGGATGAGGGGTGACCTCATCACAGTCTACAACTTCCTCAAGAGGGGCAGTGGAGGGGGAGGTGCAGATTTCTCTCTGGTGACCAGTGATAGGATATGAGGAAATGGAATGAAGCTGCATCAGGGGAAGTTCAGATTGAACATTAGGAAAAGGTTCTTCACTGATGGTGGCTGGTCAGTGGAACAGGCTCCCCAGGGAAGTGGTCATGGCACCAAGTCTTTCAGTGTTCAAGAAGTTTCTGGATGACACTCTTAGTTATATGATTTAGTTTTAGATAGTCCTCCAAGGAGCAAGGTGTTGGATTTAATAATCCTTATGGGACCCTTCTAACTTGAGATATTCTATGATTCTATGAATACTAGAGTATGACAGCTACCCTTTTGGACAGACAGAAAAAAACAATCCACATACTTCCACTGTTGCCTTTGAAACAAATGACTAAGTTTATCTGTTCTCATAGCATGAAAATACTGCTGCATCACTCTTTATAATACCTGCTAGTATGGTCATTGGTTCAATTATTTTAACAAGTCACTGCTGTTGTTCATACTACCAGATTCAAAATCTTCATGGTATGTACCAAATCATTCACATAAGTTTCTAGATGACCCTTTCTCAAATGACTGACTCCTCTTTCCAAATCAGCCAGACTTTATGCTACTGTTCTAAACTAAATCAATATCCTGTTGGGCTCCAGCTGAAGAGGATAGAAGAAACTGCAGGAACAAGGCCTCCTTTCTGACCCAGGTCGCACATCAGGATTTGCATAAGAAATAGCAACAGATTTTTGTCTGTATTAAACAGGAACATTGAACTTTATTGGAAATGCAGTTCCAGACTGTTCTGTGTAAAACTATATTCACCTTAGCTCCAAATTCAACCAGATTTGCTAAATTCTGCACAGACTTGGCGACGAGCATCAGCGTTCTTGCAGCAGTAGGGGAAGGAGAATCTGATAGGAATACAAAGTAGAGAGTTACTGGCTTAACATGAAAGTTAAGCTCTTCTACAATTTGCTATTTATCATGGAATTAAATACTTTGAATGCTGTAACAGAACTGCATGTGGAAAATATCTCATGATAAGTAAACTTTTGTTGGTTTAGTAATTATGTCCACAAAAATATTAATAAGCATATGTGACTTTATGTACTACTTGCTTATAGAACAAAGTAAGCAAACTAAAGTGTTCCTCAGAAGCCTAAGGCTAACAAAAGTTTTATGAATTAAATGAAAAGCCTTTTCACAAAAATCAAACAGCTCTCTTAAAAGGAAGATTTGTTGTTAGAATTTAATAAAATAATTAAGTTTACCCTTTTCCTTACTTGCATATACTCATATTTGCATATAAGAACGTCCTGCATTGTTATGCAAATTATACCATAAATTATGAGTACCAGGAAAATAGATTAAACATTACATACAATCGTGGCTTGTACTTCCATTAAAGTATAGCTATTTACTGCACAAATCAAATGCTAGAAACTCCTGGTACAATCACTTGTTGAAAAAGTTGTTTCAACTAAGCGATTAATGTCCAGCATAGGGGGTTTTGGTTTGTTTTTAAATAGTTATGGTAAAATCTGGCTTTCCACTTGCAAGCCATTTAAGTGTTCCAAAATTGACATGGTTATTATATAAACTCTAAATTTCACAGTGTTTCATGAGAATGCTGTCTATCTGCATGTTTTGTTCTTCTGTCTTTCTGCCCCCTTTCCCACTCAGCATTGCAATTAATTAAAAAATAGGTTCCAACTTTTTAGGCATAGCTGGAGCTTAGACTGAGGCATTAATCATACATCTAATGTCAGTTGTTCATAGTATCTAGTGCTTAGTATTGTACATTCCTTTGAAGACGCAATGCTGAAAACATTATTAGCCTTAGGATTCGGAAGTTCAGGTGAAGTGAACTGATCTAAAGAAATGTATTCTTTTAAAAAAATCAACTAAGAAGGTTGAAACAAAGGACTTCTTTTCAGTAAAGATTTTTGAGAACAGTCATTGAGGTGGCAGGATAGGCTCATTGCTGCTGAAATTGTAGTCTATCTCCACACCCAGCCTTCAGAATATTTCCCCTCCCCACGCCATTACAGCAAGGAAGCATGTTAAAAGCTTTGCTCCAAAACAAAGAGGGCCCCCTTCCTTTTCTTTTTTATTTTAACAGCTCTAACAGACCTATATAAAGTCCATAAATTTACCTTAGCAAAAGTGAAGAACATTATCTGAACTTCTAAACAGGACTAGCACTTATAGACAAGCTTAAAAGGGATTACAGAAATTTATGGATAACAACTCCATTTACAGCTGAAGATATAGTGGTCTCAGTGCAGTCCTCAAGTTAGAAAATATGTAACTCATAAATCTGAAGATGATAAAAATACTGAAGAAAGGATCACTATATACGGGACCAGGTTCTTTAATGCTTTCCCCAAAAAGTGCATGAAAATTATTAGAAGAGAAAGATTTTTTTTTTTTTTAACTCACTCAAGCCTTCTCATTTAGTATAGCTTAAAGAGAGAGGACAGAAAACTTATGCTGTCTGAAAAGCTGCCTATAAAGGCAAAAAAGGAAAAGTTTTTCTCCCAAGTAGTTTCTGACACAAATTATTTCGGTTTCTTCTGATTTTCAAACCAAGATTTTGCAGGTAAAACTGAGAAACTGTTAGGGACGGAAGGACGAACAACAATGGCAAACCAAATGCCCTCTTCCAAAGGGGAAGAGTGTGAGGAGTCCTGCCCCTGAGGACGAAGGAGTGGCAGAGACAATGTGTGATGAACTAACCGCAACCCCCATTCCCTGTCCCCTCCGAGCTGCTTGGGAGGGAGATGAAGTAGAAAAAAATGAAAGTGAAGTTGAGCCTGAGAAGAAGGGAGGGGTGGAGGGAAGGTATTTTAAGATTTAGTTTTTATTTCTCATTATTCCACTCTGATTTGATTTGCAATAAATTAAACTAATTTCCCTGAATTTAGTCTGTTTTGTCTGTGACAGTAATTGGTGAGCAATTTCTTCCTGTCCTTACCTTGACCTGAAATCCCATCAACACAGCCTTATGTCTAGCACAACAGTAACACACATACTAGTCATTGTTTCTGTAAGACCTCAGCTATATCTGTAAGTTAAAATGCTCAGGAACATTTCTAGGTGCTTAAGCCAACTGCCATGGAATAATCCATGCCCTCACTGTTAAAGCTTTACAACAAAGCCCCACATCAACTGTGTCAGTTGTAGTCCCTGATGCATGCCAACACCCAATCTCACCTAAGAACTTCTTAGGGGAATGCTATCTGATATCAGCCTGAATTGTGCTATAGATCAGTATAGCAATTTCACAGTCCTGTTCTACCAGAGGAAAAGTCCCTGTCACTGTTTTATTTACTGATAGAGATGCACTCTACAAAGAGAGCACCAAAACCAAGGGTAACATTTTTGTATTGGGCCTGACTAGGATAGAGTTAAGTTTCTTCATAGCAGCTAATATGGTGCCGTTTTAGATTTTTGACCAAAACAGCACTGATAACACACTGATGCTGTAGCTTTTGCTGAACAATGTTTACATAGCATAAAGACCACCTCTGTTTCTCAGTCTGCCTCCCTAGTCAATAGATCAGGAGGTGTGCAATAGGCTGGGAGGGGACACAACTCAGCAGATGACCCAAAATAACCGAAGAGATATTCCATACATATAACTTCATGGTCAGCAATAAAAGGGAAAAGAGGGGGTTAAGGATGCTAGCCATCTTTTTCTCAGGAACTGGCTGGGCATTGGTCTACCTATGGAAGGTGGCATGATTGCCTTTGCATCACTTGCTTTGTTCTGTTCCATTTATCCTTCACTTATTAAACAATTATTTAATTTTTGTTTTATCTTGACCCTTAAGTTTTCTTGTTCTTATTCTTCCTTTCCTCTTCCCCCATCCCACTGAGGGTGAGGAGGGAAGTGAGCAAGCAACTGTGTGGAGCTTTATCTGCCCACTGGGGTTAACCCACAAAAATTTTCTTTATGAAACTTTTCTTTAACATTCTTCTTTTTTTTTTTTTACTTTAAAAACAGACATTGGGAATAAACACTGTCTAACCCTTGAGGGTGAAAACTGTATGCTGTCTTCCTTAAGGAGAAGGTTAATCAGTTGATATGGATAACATGACTTTGGACATAGTGTTCAAAAGACTTCATATTTTTCTAAATTAGGTACTAAAGTAAGTTCATGTCTATTACTACATAAAGTATGAATTCAGTCTGAAGCATAGTCACCTGAGATTATATTAAACATCCTTGGGTTCAGGATAGCAGGACAAATCAATCGAAGAAAAACAAAGCCGCTGAAATGGAAAACAAAAATTGGTCTGTTCAACAATAAAGTTAAAGAATTAATTTAGTCTTTAATCATTTAAGTCAGTGTGGAAATTTTTGTGAGATAGATGACAACCAACCAGCCTGTGTTCTGTGAATGTTTAAGAATGCATTCTTAATTAAGAATGTCTTGTTATGATTTCAACTATGATAAAAACAGAAAAAAACCCAACCCAGGCATATTGATTTCCCAATTAAAGTGAACCTCTGAAACCACCTGGGAAAAGCTTAACTGCAAAGCCGTACTGAAGCCTGTAGTCTAAGACCACACTAGCTTTAAAAATGAGGAACACTTAATCTCCTGCCTCCCACAAGTATTCCACTGCGTATTACAGCAAATAATTCATCCTGCAGCCACTCGCTTCCCCAAACCAACATAAGGAAAGAGTGCACAGTCAGAATGGAGCCTCTCTTAGCCTTAGTTCAGCTTGGACTGATACATATCCTGATAACAGAACACTATTATCCTAGAAGAATAATACTAGATCAGCTACTTTCCTCACAGAAAGTTACCCAGACAGTCTAGAAAGATAGGGAATAGCACTCAGTTTGACTGCAGAACTAGGAACTTATTAAACAGAAACCCAAAATAGCCTTCAGTTTAGCATAAGAAAAATCTAACTTTCTGTTGACAGCTGAAGCAAAAAGGTATCCATCTGAGGTTAACCATAATTCTGGAAGACTGCTACAAAATAAAGTCACATATGGACCAACTAAAGCAATTTAACTCACCTCTCATTTTGTTCAGAGTGTGTGGACACTACCAGCAGACTGTCTTTTCAGTGCTGCAATACCAAAGCCTGACCACTTACAAAAGTGGACCTTGCATTACCTTGCTTGTTAAGTATGCAGTGACATTATTGTTCATTATTAATTGGAAGTGTCACATGTAGCAGTGAGGTTAATACACCTTTCATGTATCCAAACTCTTGATTTCCAATATATACTGTTATAGAAGTTTCTTATTTCTCCAAGAACCATGGATTATGGGCTGACAAAACACTCCTGGCCCAATGTGAAATAAAAATATTTTTTGAGATTAACTTAAAGCTATGAAGAAGTAAATAATTCTGAAGTCATGGCACATATATCAGTTTCTCTTGTAGACAGCCTGAAGTTGAAGACAACTGGGGTATGAACCTAAGATGGACCTTGCAGATACAGAAGAGTTGGTGATTCTTACACTGGTCAAACTATATAAAATAAGAATGAGTCAATACCTATGCATGGATTTTTACAACCAGACAGAAATGGCAGCAATTTCAGAATGATATAGAATGGAAGCTACCCAGACAACTTGAAAACTTGTCTTTGAATATACAATCATTCTTGGACCAAAACTAGTGCAATAAAAGATAATATTCTTCACTGTAGGCTGCAAACCCCCCTGTACTCTAGAGACAAATCACAAGCATCCACTTATGAAGGCTAAGGTGATGAGCGAAAGGGACCAATATTTATGTTATCCAGCAGAGACCCCAGGAAAACTGTGAATGCCAGCTGTATTTACTTAAGGAAAGCCATGTGGCTCTTCAGAGATGGGGAGGAACAGAAAGAGACATGGTATTTGCTTCTAAGTTCTACACATTTGTAATAGGCTAGCCCAAACACCTCTGATAAGAGCAGCCTCAATTTGAAGGCAAAACTCCTGCAGAACACTGTTGGCTGGCATTTTATTGAAGATAATTTTTCAAGAAAATCTTGAGTCACTATTGTTACAAACACTAAATGACAGGGAAATAAGCATGGAAGGCACTGTACTAATTACAATAACATTTACTGAAACCAGGGGAGAAAGAGCATCCATGTCTTCATTTCTGTCTCCAGCCAAAGTGATAAACGAAAGCCAATGATAAATCATCTGGAAGATACTGCTCAATGGGAGATTAACCTCAGCAAATCATATCACTGCCAGACATTGGTCTACCAGCAAGCTAGGCTTGCAAAAAACAGGTAAAGCAAATGTAGAAGAGATGTGGCTTTGATACCCTTAAACCCCCAATATAATTTAGAACAGTGTGAAGGCCTGATTTTTGTTAAAGATTTTTTTTTACCTGCACTGGCAACTGATAGTGTTAAAGGAAGAACTATTTATTCAATTGATTTTTGAATGCAGATTGGAGCTTTTGTAATCAGTGCTGGTCTAGAGGAGACAGGTTCAGTAGCCTGCAACAGTTTTACAGAGGCTATGGAATGTTTCAACATGATTGGGCTGGAGCAGAGAAATGAAACAAAACTGGGACAGCATAGAGATACATATTTTCAGAAATTAACACTGTGTGTTGATTCTGAGTGATCAGCACTGGGAATCTTCACTAATGCAGAGAACTATACAATCCAATGCAGACAGTATCTCACTGAAATCTAATGACAGTCCAATCACCTTTCTGAGAAGGTATTAGTTTCCTTAACATGTTATATCTGTATTTTAAAGGACATTCATCTTAGCATGTGTAAGATTTTTCTAATCATTAACACATATGTCATGATTTAAGCCCAGCCGGTAACTCAAAACCACTCAAAACTTTGGGAAGTGAGTGAGTGGCTGTGTGGTTTTGAGTTACCGGCTGGGCTTAAACCACAACAGTTCTTTTTGGTGGCCAACGTGGGGCCGGAAGGGTTGAGATAATGACAGATATGAGCAGAGTGTGTCTAATCATATTTGTGATAAGCATTCATTGTTTTGGATTAATAGTCACTTGTCACAATGTTGATTTATTTGCTCTCAGAGTTGTTGTGCTTGGTCTCAGAGTTTCAGCATGTCACACCTTACTTGCAGCCAGTATTTGCTGTTTTAGTGTTTATCAGCTGGGGGGAGGTACCTGGAAGGCCCAGATTGCTGCTTGGTTTGGGCTGGGTATTGGTCGGCAGGTGGTGAGCAATCGTATTGTGCATCACTTGTGTTTATTGTTTTCTTTTCCCCTTTTAGTTTTATATTTCCCCCCTTGTTATTACCCTTATCATGATTATCATTGGTGCTAGTAGTAGCTGTTTCGTATTATATCTTAGTTACTGGACTGTTCTTATTTCAACCTGTGAGATTTACATTCTTTACATTCTTTTGATTCTCCTCCCCATTCCTCTGGGAGTGGGGGGGGGGGGCAGAAAGGGGGGAGTGAGTGAGTGGCTGCATGGTTCTGAGTTACAGGCTGGGCTTAAACCACGACAACATACTACATAGGAGTCCCTGGATAAGGCATGGTCCTCCCAGATGGCATGACAGGAACATTGTCTTCAGAGGTCACTGCTCTCCAGGGGTATCACAAAGGTTAACTAACACTTTGAGAGAACTTTTTCTCTTTCCCAAGATGAAAAAGGAAATCATTATTTTAGATTAGTTTGTAAAACTTAAAAAAATTCAAATTAAAGCTATTAAATATTGCTATACTGACCTCTATAATACACCTCTAGCAAGGCTCCAACAGCATGACTAAGAATCTAGAAAGCTCTCAATCCTTAACTGGAATATCATGCCACAGTACCATAATAACGTTACATATTCTTGTAACCTATATAAGGTACTATAAAGTTTTGGCACTAAAAGAAAAAAATAGATAAGGACACTGAAATATGACAGTAATAAGACATTAAAAGATTATTTTCAGCATAAAGTGACAAGTAACTTACCTAACAACTCTTGTTCTCATTGTGGTATTAGCTGGCCACTTGCTTTGAACAGACTTTTGCAAGCATCCATAAATATATCTCAATGTCCTATAAAAATAATAGCTAATTAATCATTTTATTAAAACCCTTCATTGAATAAAAAAGCTGGTCAGAAAGGATCTAGTCCAACCTCCTGCTTAATGCCGAACTATTATCAATACTAAAATTATGATTCAGACATAATCTTTAAATTATTTTAAAATCTGCTATGAGAGTCCATTTACCAATGGCAAAGAAAGTCCTTGACTATTTGCAGGTATTTGCACTATTTGTGCAGGTAAAATTCTGATAATTCACATGTGTGTTAAATGCTTTATGATACTTTTTTTCCTATTACTTAGGTAGTGTTTCCTTTTAAAAAATGAAAAAAAAAAAAAAAAAAAAAAAAAGGCTTGGTGGCTTCCCCCCCCCCCCCCTTTTTAACTGAACAAATAACAACTTGTGCATCCATAAATACAGGTTAGGTGTAGTTAAGCAATAGTCCTCTCCTATCAGAAAATGGGAGTACTCTGGTGTATTTCAGAAAATGTTAAGACATGGACCATATACTTAAAAGACTGAAGATTTTAACGCTAACCTTGCCATCACTGACCCAAAAGAATCTTCTGTGTTATTCTGCCATTCTGTGTTGGGTTGACCCCAACCAGCAGCTAAGCCTCACACAGTCATCACTTGCTCACTTTCCCTCATCAGGATAGGGGAGAGAATCAGAAGGGTAAAACTGAGAAAACTTGTGGGTTGAGATAAAGACAGTTTCATAGGAAAAGCAAAAGCTGTGCACGCAAACAAAGCAAAATAAGGAATTCATTCACTACTTCCCATTGACAGGCAGGTGTTCAGCCATCTCCAGGAAAGTAGGGCTTCATCACGTATAACGGTTACTTGGGAAGATAAACACCATAACTCCAAATGTCGTTCCTGCAATTTTATTGCAGAGCACAACGCACAACATCATATCATATAGAATATCCCTTAGGTCAGCTGGGGACAGAGCTGGGACAGCTCTGTCCCCTCCCAACTTCTTGCCTACCTCCAGCCTGCTTGCTGGGAGGGGGAGGAGGAGAAAAAACAACCCTCAACACTGTGCAAGCACTGTTCAGCCAAAACATGGGTGTATTATCAACACTGCTTTACTCACAAATCTGTAAAACACAGCACCATACAGATTGCTATGAAGAAAATTAACTCCATCCCAACCAAACCCAGGACAAATCTCCACCCCTTATTCCATACCTTTTGCATCATGCTTGGGTCCTACACTGTCCAGTACATCATCATTAATCACCCCCATCCCCTTCCCATCCTTTAGTATACATATATATATCATCCCCTTAGTCCATGCCCCCCCCCCCCCCAAGTGTCCATAAAATGTTCATTGAATTAATTTAATCTGTAACTTGGGCTCCATCTGTTATGGTGGTCACTCAGGACAGAAGAGGTGGTGTGTTGTGTGGAGTCATTGGGCACCAAAGCCAGTTCAGGATGGGTCACTGCTGCACTTGCCTGGCTTCTTGCAGAGCTCATCCACCATTAGTTCAGGCGGTTGCTGTTGTAGTATTTCTTATAGCATACAACTCAAATCATCATTTAAACATATCCATTACAATCTTCACCCCTGGTCTTTTTGGACCAGGCTATAGAGTTTAACATTGCAATGAACTCCTCCCCTTGCCCCCTGCTCCAGCATGAATCCTCCATGGGCTGCAGTCCCTTTGGGGGTATACCTGCTCTGGTATGGACTTACCAGTCACCTCGACTCCAGCTCATACTGGAATTCCTTCATGTTCAGTACAGCTACACTCAACCATGACATGATTTCATTCAGGCTACAATAGTCCACTGTTAGTCTCCACCCTCCATCAGACTTTTGCAAGCTATATGGAACTATTCAATGGTGATTGAGTCTTGCTAATCACTCCTTGACTCTCCAGTTGATGAATCAGTTCATGGAGGGGAACCAGAGAGTCTGGGTTGTTGTGATATTACTGCTGGTTCAATGTTATGGTAGCAGTTGACACCTGCTGCTCTTCAACCTACAGCCACCTCACAACAGAAAGGGTCCTGCAAGAGGTTGGGCAAGGTAGACAGCTGTTTAATCTTCTCTGCATCCATGGCTGCTACAACAAAGGCCCGCCATTTTGGGTTCTTGAAGTACCCTGTCCTGAAATAGTTTATGCCAAGGATACATGGAGCCTCCAGGCCAATCACAACAGGGTGCTTCTGCCACTTGTCCCCTGTAAGGCTCATCAGAGCCTTCAACACAGGTAACTGCTGGGATCCCCTTGTCACTCCAGAAATCCAGATGGGTTCTACCCCCTTGGACCCTAATGGCGTTAGGGTACACTGTGCACCCATGTCCACCAAAGCATTATATTCCCATGGGTCTGATGTGCCAGGACATCGAATCCACACAGTTCAATAAACCTGGTTGTCCCTTTCCTCTGGCCAGAGAAATGATCCCTCCCTTCTTGGTTGGAGCATTAATTATCCAACTCCTGTGACTGCAAACCAGAACTCCCTTCATTAGGATCAGAAGGAGGATCAGCCCATGCTGGAGCAGGCTCCTGGCAGGACCTGTGATCCCATGGAGAGAGGAGCCCATGCTGGGGCAGGTTTTCTTCCAGGCCCTGTGGCCCTGTGGGAGGCACATGCAGTCTGTTCCCGAAGGACTGCACCCTGTGGAAAGAACCGACGCTGGAGCAGTGCGTGAAGAAGTGTAGACTGTGGGAAGGACCCACACTGGAGAAGTTCATGAAGAACAGTCTCCCATGGGAGGGACCACACACTGGAGCAGGGGAAGAATGTGAGGAGGAAGGAACGGCAGTGACAACATGTGATGAACTGACCGCAACCCCCATTTCCTGTCCCCCCGTACCACTTGGGGCAGGGAAGAGGTAGAGAAAATTGGGAGTGAAGGTGAGACCATGAAGAAGGGACGGGTGGGGGAAAGGTGTTTTAAGATTTGTTCTTATTTCTCATTACCCTACTCCAATTTGATTTGCAATAAATTAAGCTAATTTCCCCAAAGTAATTCCCATTAGCCTGCTTTGCCCATGACAGTAATTGGTGAGTGATCTACCCCTGTCCGTATCTCAACCCATGAGCTTTTCATTATTTTTTCTATCCCCTGTCCAGGTGAGGAGGGGAGTGATAGAGCATCTTTGGTGGGCACCTGGCATCCAGACAATGTCAACCCACCACGCATGCAAAAAGCACAATTCATTCAAGTGTTGATGTTTTGGTTTTTTGGGGTTTTTTGGGTCTTTTTCTCTGTACATAGAACATCCCTAAAGAAATTAGTCTTAAGACTGATTAGTATAAGATAAACCAATAAGAACACTATTTTATGGTGCAATGTAAATCACATAAACAGGAACGTTCAAGTGCAAATTTGAACAGATTGCAAACTTACGGAGGTAGTATCTCTGCAGCCATGAATATTTTCTCCAACAATTCTGAAAGTATACTGAGTAGATGTGCCAAATTAATGTTTACATCTTCATTTTTTTCTAATTTTGAGGGATTTAACTAAAATCAAAAGAAAAAAATACTGTTTCTTCTTTTGAATAGAACTACATGCATAATTTTATATTAGACACTGAATGCTATTTCAAAATAAATTAAATCTTCTACTGATGTACAAATCTCAGAATTGTACAGAAAATAGAAATCTGCTTCAAGGGCTAGCCAGGAAACTAATGTGAAAAAGCAATGTTTTTAAGTTCTAGTGTACTGATTTTAACAGCACAGACATTTAACACTATCCATAACTGCCCAACTTTTTTTAAGTACATATATTTTCATATCTTATAATCTAGTCTTCTGAGAACACCCTCCCCCTACCTTTCCATACTTAAGTAAGTTCAAGTGGAACAGAAGTTAGGAGTGTCGTTTTAGAAATAAATATAGGATCTAACACAAGCACTTAAGGTAAGGGAGTTTTAAAATTAAACTAAGTTCAGACATTGACTTTAGTGTATCTGGAGCTTAACACAAGTTATTTAGGGTAGACCATTCAGTAACTGCTACAAAAGAACCTACAATTGCTAAAGAATAAACACATAATTTAAAGAAATTTGAGTTTAAACAAGCATTTAAAAGTGATGCTATGAACATTGTTCAAGCTAACATTTAGAAAAAACTCATAATCAGTTCAGTTCCATTATTGAAATTATTTCTGAAGGATTAATAAATGCTTCCAAAGCAAACAATAGGTAGATCATCATTTCAACAAATCAAAATAAAAAATATTTCAAGGTATCACCTCACAGGACTGCTTGCTCTCCATTATCTTTAATATACTGTCTTTCAGTGCATGGTGAACAAAACGTGTTGCTGTGGTTTTCATATATTGCTCCATTAGGGTACTTGCTAAAGTGGTGGCACGAAACAAAGTAGTAGCTTCATCTGAAAAAATAAAGCGAAAAATCGGGAAAATGAGACAGCAAAAAGCAGAGGAAAAAACACGCTGTGTTCATAGTTCGATATATGATGTAATTAAGGAAGGAAACAGAAACAAATATGTAGGAGCCCTTCCCAGAACTTCAGTAAATGTTAGTGCAATTGGAACAGTACCTTCCATGCTTATTTCCCTGTCATTTAGTGTTCGTAACAATAATGACTCAAGCTTTTCATGAAGAAAAATCTTCAATAAAATGCCAGCCAACAGTGTTCTATCCTGTCCACAAACATGTGATAAGGCATAGACTACATGCATCTCTTTCTGGAGTATAAGCTGAAAAAAAACAGGAATAATGTTCAGAAATGTGTCCTAACCCAATAGTCACTACAAATACTACTTAGCGACATTTATTAATGTTATTGAAATCTCTCTCAATCAACAAAGAAAATGAATATTGACAGAAAAACTGAGGAAACAAATTTAATACCTCTTTAAACTCACTGTACTCCTCTTCTGGCATGATCTTCTCCATAGAATATCGTGCTCGAACACGCAAAGATCCTGGCTCAGTACCCTTCAGTGGTATATAGGAACTGAGCTGAAACCATTCGTCTGTTGCATGTCCTTTCTGTAATCGGCTTAATTTGCAACGCATAAAAACTTTAGGAGAAAAAGCATGGTTAAGTAGGTTATGTCCAGCAAAACAGTGCTATTATTGAATAAAAAAGTCTGTTTTCAGCATGTCACCTTGTTTCAGCAAGAGTATTAATAAAAAGAATCAAAATTTGTGCCATGAAGTATATTGACAGATTATCTCATAAATGGTTTCAGACTCCTGACTCCTGAAAACTGAAGCTGAAATATAAAGCAAGCTGTAAATAATGAATACACAGAGATAATAGAATCATAGAATAGTTAGGGTTGGTTATTAACAAAGTTTTCTTCTTAACATCAAAATAGGGGGGAAAGCCCCCCTCTCCCCCAGCTACCTAGCAAACCTAGGAAGCAATCAGAAAATTAAAACAAGGAAACTGATTTGAATTCATTGTCCTCTTTTGAAGCCTTGGGCTCGTACTGCAATCATACTTGAATCACTTTGTTACTATTTGTAGTTTTATTATTAGCATTACTACATCTTTCCCAAATGTCACCAGATGTATTTCTTTAATATTTAAAAACTCCCAGATTAAGGCTGCAACAGTTTATACAAACCATATTAAAAAACCACTCCCAGTGGATAAACAAATTCATCATCATCTACTACTTATCACAAGTGTGGATTAGACTGTCTTTAGACCAGATAATCAATTGACTTTCCCAAAATGTTTCTTATGAGCAAAGCTCTCATGTCCTTGACTGTGCAACAAAACAACATTCTTGTTTTGCTTGTGAATATAAGGCATATATCTCACTGACAGGAAGAGCAAGGTACAGGATTCAAAATAACCTGATGATTTAATTTTCCCATAGTTATACAGTAGCACTTACTAGCAATAATATAAATACTATAATCTTGCTTTGATCTTAAAAGATCAAACCAGAAATATCAATACCTGGACTGCAGAATATTTGTTATCATAATTTATATTCAAAGACTTTAAAGAAACACTTTCTGCTATTTAGCAACATATATGAAACTATCAGGCTATGTTCAATAAGAGACTGTCATTGGATGAGAATTTAAGGATTGCACTTTGCAGTCTAGAACATTATGATAGAATAACAAATATACAAAAAAAAATCAATAGTTGATCCCATCTTTGCAAGGACTGTTAAGAGCTATACACAACAACCCTGACCCAAGAATATTTTATATGATGAACACTAGCACAAAAAAAGGTAAGACTGAGGTTTCTTAATGGTTTATTTGCAAATAAAGCTTAGGGATTAATATTTAGTTTATATTTTGATGATTAATACTTATAACCTGAAATCAAATTTATGTTTTTCTCATAATGGAAATGAACCTCAGTTTACATTGAAGCCTTTGTTGAACCTAACCAGAACCAGCCAAAATAATAACTCCCTCAAAAACCCTAAAAACATTTACAGCTACTGAATCAGAATAAAAGCCTATCTAAATGTTGACAAAGAAGATATTGCTCAATACATGGACATACTAAATCCTGGCTTTTCCACTCACAGCTGATATGTTAGCTCAATCCATTTACTAAGCAGTGAGGATCTGTTGAGGACTACAACCTCTTACACTTTGTCCTTCAAAGAAGTGGCTGTCAGCATCTTATTTTTGGTACCTAGTGTTGGTAGACAGTATGTTGTTACTATCATTAACACATGCCTGATAGGCTCCATAGTTTTTCCCCTTTGTCCAAAGTCCACCCATGTCTATGGGAGTGTTTACATACTTTGCACTTAATATGTTCAGTGCATATTTCCTGGAGAGTATGGGAGGGAAGGAACCAAGTCTATAATATGCCATAGTAGGCTTATTTCCCAGTGCCACAGAAGTGATAAATGTGTAGTACAGTGATATATTTTTCCTCCAGCTGCATATTCTCAACTAACAACTTCAAAAACAAGCTGTGGCACTACTGCAAACACAAACTGTTTGAAAGGAGAGACAGAGGTAATGTGCATTCTCAGCCCAGAAAGTCAATCCTGGGTTGTATCAAAAGGAGCATGGCAAGCAGGCCAAGGGAGGAGATTCTCCCCCTGTACTCTGTTCTCGCATGACCCTATCTGGAGTACTGCATTCAGTTGTGGGGCCCCCAACATAAGAAGGACGTAAACCTGTTGGAGTGTGTCCAGAGGAGGGCCATGATGATGATCAGAGGGCTGGAGCACCTTTCCTATGAAGACAGGCTGAGAGAGTTGGGGTTGCTTAGCCTAAAGAAAAGAAGTCTCTGGGGAGACCTTATAGCAGCCTTCCAGTATTTAAAGGCTTAAAGGGGACCTACAGGATAGATGAGGAGGGACTCTTTATCAGGGAGTGTAGTGATAGGATGAGGGGTAATGGTTTTAAACTGAAAGAGGGTAGAGTTAGATTAGATATTAGGAAGAAATTCTTTACTGTGAGGGTGGTGAAGTACTGGAAATGGTTGCCCAGAGAAGTTGTGGATGCCACATCCCTGGAAGAGCTCAAAGTCAGGTTAGATGGGGCTTTGAGCAACCTGGTCTAGTAGAGAATGTCCCTGACCATGGCAGGGGGGTTGAAACTAGATGATCTTTTAAGGTCCCTTCCAACCCAAACTGTTCTGTGATTTTGCTCTACGGACTTGTCTGCATGAGGTGACTGCCTCTAGTATAAAAATATTTTCATTTTCAATGGGTATTAATCCAGCATTAGCCAACTATCCTGGTGCAAAACCAAACCAGTACTTCCACTCCAGCTGAACACTATATGGAACTGCCCTGAAACAGTTACTGATTTAACTGATCACATTTCAGCATTCAAATTTTCAGTAGCTTATGAAATCTAGCAATATATTCCAGAGGTTTTGCATTGTTGTTTTGTTTGGGTTTTTTTCCCCTGAGCAATATTTATATATTTATTCAAATAATTTATTAAAAAACTGTTAGAGAAACAAAGAAAACAAGTAGAACTCATGCTAAAATATTTAGTATAATTTATGAATATTTGAAATATCTTTTAAAAGCAAAAATACAAAACCAGTAATGGAATGAATACTCATAATAGGCAAATTTCAAAGTGAAAGACTTAAAAACTAAAGAAATATTTTTAAACACTCATACTGGGTCTGGCTGGGATGGAGTTAACTTTCCTCATAGCAGCCCTCATAGTGCTGTGCCCTGTATTTGTAGCTAGAATGTGCTGATAACAAACCAGTTGTGACTACTGCTGAGTAGTGTTCACACAGAATCAAGGCTGTCTCTCCAACCCCACTCTTCAAAGGCCAGCAAGCTGGGGGTGGGAAAGAGGTTGGGAAGGGACATAGACAGGACAGCTGACCCAAACTGACCAAAGGGATATTCCATACCATATGATGTTTGCTCAGCAATAAAAGCTAAAAGAAATGAGGAGATGGGGCATTCATTATTAAAGTGCTTGTCTTCGAAAGCAACTGCTATGCTTACTGAGGCCCTACTTCTCTGGAAGTGGCTGAACATCACCTGCTGATGGGAAGTAGAGAATAAATCTTGTTTTCCTTTGCTTCCACATGCAGCCTCTGCTTTTCTTTATTAAGCTGCCTTTTTCTTGACCCACAAGTTTTTAATCTTATTTTCTCCCCCATCCCACTGAGAAGAGGGACTTGGTGGGCACCTGGCAGCCAGCTGAAGTCAACCCACCACAAATACTGAAAGAAATAGCCCTTATGCTTGCATAATTTGGGTATTTAATTTTGTGTTACAATGGAAGAGAAAGCAGTGAATCTGATACAAGATTTTTTGGCTGTCATTCTGCTTTATATGATGGAAAAACAAGCAGGAAAACTGACTTAATGGGTGTCATGGGTTCAGTAGTAGCAGTAATTTTTCTCCTTCTTAGTAGCTGGTGCAGTGCTGTGGTTTTGACTTTCAACTCTGATAACACCGATGTTTTTAGTTGTTGCTAAGTAATGTTTACTTCAACCAAGGACTTTCTCAGTCTTATGCTCTGCCAGGGAGGAGGGGAAGCCAGGAGGAAGCAGAGACAGGACACCTGACCCAAACTAGCCAAAGGGGTATTCCATACCACAGTATGTCATGCCCAGTATATGAATTGGGGGGAGTTACCCGGAAGGGCTAGATCGCTGCTCAGATCAGGCTGGGTATCAGTCGGCAGGTGGTGAGCAATTGTATTGTGCATCACTTGTATTTGCTTTCTTTCCCTTTTCCCCTTTTAGTTTTATATTCTCTTCCCTTGTTATTTCCCTTATCATTATTATTATTATTGGTGGCAGCAGTAGTAGTTTTATATTATACCTTAGTTGCTGGACTGTTCTTATCTCAACCTGTGGGTGTTACATTCTTTTGATTCTCCTCCCCATCCCTCCGGGAGCAGGGGGAAGAAGAAGTGGGGAAGTGAGCGAGCATCTGAGTGGTTCTGAGTTACTGGCTGGGCTTAAACCACAATGATGGGTTAGCTGGGAAGATGAGCCTCACATTACTCCCACCTCAGAGCAATCCACATTTAATAATTGTGGCTACAAAGGAGAAATGTTCAGATAGGTAATCAACCTATTTATTTGGTTTTGGAGGTGGCAAAGCTTTACGCAACACAGCACACGGGCAAGTTGAATAAGGTCTCTTTTAGCTCAATTTTCTTCCCCATATACTTCAAATATTTAATAGGGATGGGGATGTAGGCAGAGATGCTTGTTAATTCAAATTGATATGGTCTAATCCTTATCCCAAAATTAAAGGATTGTTAGGCTATGCTCTAAGAGTCTACCTAACCATAATCAGGAAAACGTTGCCAATCCTCTTGACCTAGATAAAGGAACAATCTATAACCTTCCACCAGTTGGATACATCTAAAGGTAGCATGCACGATCTCCATAATCTGGACAAGGAGAAGGAAACTATAAAAATGCTTTAGAAGGAGTTACTGAAGTATTCCATTCATGAATTATCGCTTAAAGAGTTCCATTACTAACCAAAGCTTTGGCCCAGATAAAGAATTTTCTACCTCAAATGAATAAAACTGTGTGAAACCAAGGTCACAACTGCAATTAGAAAGTCCTTTTGTCTGTGTAGCAGGAATGATATACAGGTATTTGTCTCAACCATTGCTCTCCATGAACTATGAATTGTAGAGGTTGTGGCGAGACTCCTAAGAAAAAGACTTCAGTGTTTTCTGAAACAACTTGAGGGTTCAGCTCTGTTGATTCAGCTGTGCATCCTTACACAAGGAAGAAAGTTTCAATTCTGACAAGCAGAATGGAATGCCCTTGCAAGAAACAAAAAGTGGACTGGAACACCCTTGCAGGAAACAAACTGTATGGGTCAGCAGATAAGAAACCTGCTGAAACACACGATTCACAGATGCAACCCTGACTAATTACACAAAGCTGGGGGTAACAGCTATCTGATCGACATCCAGATACAACATGGTATAAAGGACCACACGACCACCTGCTAGTTGGAAGACACCATACGACTCTGTGGTGGTAAATATTTGACTATCTCTCTCTGCAAATCTATCAATATACTGCTTCTATCCTTTCCTTTCCTACTCTTCCTCTTTTTCTTCTTCTCTTTTCTTTTCCTTCTTTTGTAGGTTACAATCATTTTAGGTAACAAATTGCATTCTTTGGACATTTGACCTTGTTTGTGTCTTAATTTCACCCCGTGAGATCTGAGCCCTGCACATACCGTCCACTGAATGTGACAGTCTGTCAAAAAATATATCTTTTTTCCTTCTGCTATGCAGAAATTTTTCCAGTCAGAGGAAAGGGCAAGAGTTTTGAAATTTAATTAGGTTCTGCAAGAGCATTCAGTCTTAGAAGTAATTCTAACTTTGGTCAAGGTTTCCCTACAAATCTCTGAGAGGAACAAAAGAGAAAGAGGCAAATGCAGGGGGGTTGGAACTAGATGATCTTAAGGTCCTTTCCAACCCTAACTACTCTATGATTCTATAACAGGCCAGTAACACAACACCTGCAAACCAAAGCCAAGAGCAACAGATTATAAATACTGTACCAGGCTTTGGGACAGGTCTGAAAACAACAGAAAAGTACTTGGAACAAATCTTGGGTGGGGGAGGGGTGGGGTGTGTGTCTGCATTGCAGGCAATAGAAAGGAGGCAAAGGGCTGAAGTTAAATGATAAGTATGGTGGGAAACAAAATACCTTGAAAGCAAAGAAAACAACATTGTGTGGCTCAGAATCCAGGTGTGGGGTTTTTGGAGAGAGTTTTTTGGTTTGTGTTAATTTTGGGGTTTTGTGGGGGTTTTTGTTGGGTTTTTTTTTTTTTTTTGGAAAGCTGATATGCCTTACCATCTTGCTAGCAGTTTGCTATAATAGAAAAATAGAAACAAAACAGATAAACAAGGAAAGTAACTGTCGTGGTTTAAGCCCAGCCAGTAACTGGGCACGCACCCGCTCGCTCATTCCCCCCCTTCTCCCCCCCTGTTCCTGGAGGGATGGGGAGGAGAATCAAAGGAATGTAAATCCCACAGGTTGAGATAAGAACAGTCCTGTAACTAAGGTATAATGCAAAACTACTACTGCTACCACCAATAGAATCATAGAATCATAGAATAGTTAGGGTTGGAAAGGACCTCAAGATCATTTAGTTCCAACCCCCCTGTCAGGGACAGGGACATCTCACATCCATCCCACCCAAGGCTTCATCCAACCTGGCCTTGAACACCGCCAGGGATGGAGCACTCACAACCTCCCTGGGCAACCGATTCCAGTGTCTCACCACCCTAACAGGAAAGAATTTCCTCCTTAATAATGATAAGGGAAACTGCAAGTGTAGAGAATACGCCTGCTGACCGATACACAGCCTGACCCGAGCAGCAATCTGGGCCTTCTGGGTAACTCCCCCCAGTTTATATACTGGGCATGACGTGCTGTGGTATGGAATACCCCTTTGGTTAGTTTGGGTCAGGTGTCCTGTCTTTCCTTCCTTCCGGTTTCTTGTGCCCTTTCTCCCTGGCAGAGAATGAGACTAAAAGTCCTTGATCAGAGGAAACATTACTTAGCAAAAACTAAAACCATCGGTGTGTTATCAATCAGTGTTGTTCTCAGGCTAAAGTAAAAAAAACAGTACTGTACCAGCTACTGAGGAGAAAAAATGACTGTTACAGCTGAACCCAGGACAGTAAGCTCTTGAGATCACAGATCAAAGAGAATGGAGGGGAGAACAGGATGGCAGAGGACTGAGGCAAATTTTGTTCTACAGACCGTCAAGATGTCACATTGGCTGGATGCCCGCACGCAAAGAGTTGTGTCAACAGCTCAATGTCCAATTGGAGACCAGTAATGAGTGGTGTCCCTCAGGGGTCAGTGGTGGGACCAGTCTTGCTCAACATCTTTGTTGGTGACATGGGCAGTGGAATTGAAGTTTGCCTACAACACTAAGTTATGTGGTTCAGTTGATGATATGCTGGAGGGAAGGAATGCCATCCAGAAGGATCTGGACATGCTTGAGAGGTGGGCCAATGCCTACCTCATGAAGTTCAACCAAGCCAGGTGCAAAGTCCTGCACCTGGGTCGGGGCAATCCCAGGCACACCTTACAGGTTGGGCGGAGAAGAGATTCAGAGCAGCCCTGTGGAGAAGGACTTGGGGGTGTTGGTTGATGAGAAACTTAACATGAGCTGTCCCCAGTGTGCGCTTGCAGTCCAGAAAGCCAACCATATCCTGGGCTGCATCAAAAGAAACTTGACCAGCAGGTCAAAGGAGGCGATTCTGCCCCTCTACTCTGCTCTTGTGAGACCCCACTTGGAGTAATGTGTACAGTTCTGGTGTCCTCAATGTAAGAAGGACATGGAGCTATTGGAGCAAGTCCAGAGGAGGGCCACGAGGATGATCAGGGGACTGGAGCACCTCCTGTATGAAGACAGGCTGAGAAAGTTGGGGCTGTTCAGCCTGGAGAAGAGAAGGCTGCATGGAGACCTCATAGCAGCCTTCGAGTATCTGAAGGGGGCCTATGAGGATGCTGGAGAGGGATTCTTAGCTGATTCTTAGCGGCTGTAGTGATAGGACAAAGGGTAACAGGTTCAAACATAAACAGGGGAGGCTTAGGTTAGATATAAGGAAGAAATTCTTTACTGTGAGGTTGGTGAGGCACTGGAACAGGTTGCCCAAGGAAGTTGTGAATGCTCCATCCCTGGCAGTGTTCAAGGCCAGGTTGGATGGAATCTTGGGTGACATAGTTTAGTGTGTGGTTTCCCTGCCCATTGCAGGGGGGTTGGGACCAGATAACATTAAGGTCCTTTCCTGTCCTGGGTTTAGCAGTAGCAGTCACTTTTTCTCCTTCTTAGTAGCTGGTGCAGCACTGTGTTTTGACTTTTGGCCTGGGAACAGAGCTGATAACATCGATGTTTTTAGTTACTGCTCAAATGTTTAGACTGGCCATAGGACTTTGTGAGTCTCATGCTCTGCCAGGGAGGAGGGGAAGCCAGGAGGAAGCAGGGACAGGACACCTGACCCAAACTAGCCAAAGAGGTATTCCATACCACAGCACATCATGCCCGGGGAGGTAATTGGGAGTTACCCGAAAGGGCACTCTCTCTTCTCGATCAGCTCGTTTCGGCGGGTGGTATCGTATTCTCTTCCCTTTTTATTTTTATTAACTATTCTATGATTTTTATTTATTCCATTTTAAGTGACAAAAGTACCTTTCCTCCCTCTTTCTCACTGGAAGCAGAAAAAGAAGCAATCCCAAAAAACAAACCTGAAAAGGACAAAAGAAGTCCCACACAGTTGGTCTTAAAATAGATTAAAGAAATAAACTTAGTGGAATGTAACATTGCATGGAGCAGGTTAGTTCTGAAATAGTCTCTTTTTTTTTTTTTTGGGGGGGGTGGGGGTGGTGTTGGTGGGTAAACATGGTCACAGTATGACATAACAGGTATATTGGAATAGATCTATAAAAGCCATCAGGTACATAAGATTGTATTACTGTGCATTTTACTACTAAAAAACATGCAGGTTCTTATTGTAAAAACATTAGTGTCAGTAACAGATATCCAAAACATACTAATACAGCTGTATGGTAATCACAGAATATACTCAATTTTCTTGTGACAGTGTTTGACAAGGGCAATGAAATTGTTGCAATATATATGTACCTTTTACAGAAAAAATACTTACGTATATCTGGATCTTTACTTTTCTTTGTTTTGTTGCTAAGACTTATCTCAAAGCTATTAATATCAGATGAAAGATCACTAGAGGAAAAGACAGAAAGCCTCAATTAATACAAAACTTGGCCAACATTTAAACTTATTCTAAATTTATTTCAATACTGAGTTCTCATGATCAGCCAAAGACAATTATATTAACAAAGATACCATTTATGGCTGCTATATAACCATGCATACAATATTTTTTAAAAGCATATGCAAAACAGTACAGCATAAAGAATCTTAAATTAAATGCAATTTTCAAGTAAAATTCAGTAATTCAATAAGATTAAGACTTACTCAAAGACAAATTCTTCTGACCATACAGGGTTCTGCCCTTCCCTGATATGTGTTTTTGCTACCTGGACAGTGTTCAGGTAGATGTTACAATATGGATTAGTAAAATGTTTTACCGGGAGCGAATGAGCTTCTTCTACATGTAAAATAAGACTGCTGACCTAAAGAAAATACACAAAATTAATCTTTTTATTTTTAAAGACAGAATGGAATTTCCCCCTACGTTAAGGCTTAATGTTAAGGTATAAATATTAAATACAAAATATAATTTCCTAATAGAAAGAGCAGGGAACAGGAATAATGGAACAAGATTTTAAGAGGCACCAGTGACAATCTAAGAGCAACTCAAATAACATGAAAGTAAACTTCCAGCACCAAAATTTTAATTAATTTTTTACTTTCAAAACCATCACTACAAGACATTAAGATTGGCAAGTACAACCTTTTCTATTTATAGAAAATTCTACTGAAGTCAAAAACTTGTATTTTGAGTAAGAGATGTGGGCAACTCCAAACACAATGCCATATTTGGTGCTTTCCTAACATATTAGGCTCAGTATGAGTCAGCAGTGTGCCCTGGCAGCCAAGAGAACAAACTTCATCCTGGAGTGCATCAAACACAGTATGACCAGTTGGTCAAAAGAGGTGATGATCCTCCTGTATTTAGCACTGGTGTGGCCTCACCTTGAGTACTGTGTGCAGTGGTGGACCCCATGTTTTAAAAAATACATTAATGCGTCCAGAGGAGGGCAACAAACAAGAGGAATTAGAGATGTGTGCACATCTACAGGGGTATGATATAATAGGCATCACAGAAACATGGTGGGATGGCTCCTATGACTGGAGTGTTGGAATGGAAGGTTACAGGCTCTTTAGAAAAGACAGGCCCGGCAGGCGGGGAGGGGGAGTTGCCCTTTATGTTAGGGATAGGCTGGAGAGTATGGAACTCTGTCTGGGGACAGGTGAGCAGTTTACAGAGAGTTTGTGGGTCAGGGTTAAAGGGAAAACAGCTGTGGGAGACATTACTGTGGGGATCTGTTACAGGCCTCCTGATCAAGGAGAACCTGTGGATGAAGCACTCTACAGACAGATAGGAAAAGCCTCACGCTCGCAGGCCCTTGTTCTCATGGGGGATTTCAACACCCTGACATCTGTTGGAACGATGGCACTGCACAGCACAAGCAATCCAGGAGGTTCCTCGATTGTGTGGAAGACAACTTCCTTCTGCAAATAATAGAGGAGCCGACAAGGAGAGGTGCCATGCTTGACCATGTGCTCACCAACAGGGCAAGGCTTGTTGAGAATGTGGTACTCCAGGGCAGCCTTGGATGAAGAGATCACGAGATGGTCGAATTTGAGATCCCCAGGACAGTGAGAAGAGCGTGTAGCAAGCTCACTGCCCTGGACTTCAAAAGAGCAGACTTTGGCCTCTTCAGGAGCCTGCTTAGTAAGGTTCCATGGGATATAGCCCTGGAGGGCATGGGGGCCCAAGACTCTTGGTTGATATTCAAGGATTACCTGTTACAAGCTCAGGAGTGCTGCATCCCAACTAGAAGGAAGTGCAGCAGGAGGGCCAGGAGACCTCCTTGGATGGATAAGGAGCTGCTGAGGAAAATTCAAAGGAAAAAAGAGGCTTATAAAAAATGGAAGCAAGGACAGGTGGCCTGGGTAGAGTACAGGGACGTTGTCTGGGAAGCTAGGGACCAGGTTAGGAAGGCTAAGACCCAGCTAGAATTAAACCTAGCCAGGGATGTTAAGGATAACAGGAAGGGGTTCTACAGGTACGTAGCAAACAAAAAACAGAGTAGGGACAACATAGGCCCCCTGAGGAAGCTTTCGGGAGAACTGGCTACACAGGATTTGGAGAAGGCTGAGGTTCTGAATGACTTCTTTCCCTCGGTCTTCATTGACAAAGGCTCTGACCGCACCACCCAAGTCTTAGAAGGTAGACGCAGGGACTGTGAGAATGAAGACCTTGGGCCCACTGTGGGAGAGGATCTGGTTCAAGACCATTTTAACAATCTGAACGTGCACAAGTCCATGGGACCTGATGAAATCCACCCGCGGGTCCTGAAGGAGGTGGCAAATGAAGTTGCTAAGCCACTGGCCATCATATTTGAAAAATCATGGCAAACAGGTGAAGTTCCCAATGACTGGAAAAAGGAAAATATAACCCCCATTTTCAAGAAAGGGAAAATGGAAGACCCGGGGAATTACAGACCAGTCAGTCTCACCTCTGTGCCTGGTAAAATCTTGGAGCACATTCCCCTGGACAGCATGCTAAGCACATGAAAAACAACAAGGTGCTTGGTGACAGCCAGCATGGCTTCACTAAGGGGAAATCCTGTCTGACCAATTTGGTGGCATTCTATGTTGGGGCTACAGAATTGATGGACAGGGGTAAGACAATTGATGTCATCTACCTGGACTTGTGCAAAGCGTTTGACACTGTCCCACACAACATTCTTGTCTCTAAATTGGAGAGATATCAATTTGATGGATGGACCACTCGGTGGATAAAGAACTGGCTGGATGGCCACACACAAAGAGTTGTGGTCAATGGCTCGATGTCCAGCTGGAGACCGATAACGAGTGGTGTCCCTCAGGGATCGGTGTTGGGACCAGTCTTGTTTAACATCTTCATCGCTGACATGGACAGTGGGATTGAGTGCACCCTCAGCAAGTTTGCCGATGACACCAAGATGTGTGGTCCAGTTGATATGCTGGAGGGAAGGGATGCCATCCAGAGGGACCTTGACACACTTGTAAGGTGGGCTGATGCCAACCTTATGAAGTTCAACCACGACAAGTGCAAGGTCCTACACCTGGGTTGGAGCAATCCCAGGCACAGCTACAGACCGGGCAAAGAAGAGATTCAGAGCGGCCCTGCAGAGAAGGACTTGGGGGTGCTGGTCGATGAGAAAATGAACATGGGCCGTCAGTGTGCGCTCGCAGCCCAGAAACCCAACTGTATCCTGGGCTGCATCAAAAGGAGCGTGACCAACAGGTCGAAGGAGGTGATCCTGCCCCTCTACTCTGCTCTTGTGAGACCTCACCTGGAGTATTGTGTGCAGTTCTGGTGTCCTCAACATAAAAAGGACATGGAACTGCTGGAACAAGTCCAGTGGACTGCGACCAGGATGATCAGGGGACTGGAGCACCTCCCGTATGAAGACAGGCTGAGAAAGTTGGGGCTGTTCAGCCTGGAGAAGAGAAGGCTGCGTGGAGACGTCATAGCAGCCTTCCAGTACCTGAAGGGGGCCTATAGGTGTGCTGGGGAGGGACTCTTCGTCAGGGACTGTAGTGACAGGACAAGGGGTAACGGGTTAAAACTTAAACAGGGGAAGTTTAGATTGGATATAAGGAGGAAATTCTTTCCTGTTAGGGTGGTGAGACACTGGAATCGGTTGCCCAGGGAGGTTGTGAGTGCTCCATCCCTGGCAGTGTTCAAGGCCAGGTTGGATGAAGCCTTGTGTGGGATGGTTTAGTGTGAGGTGTCCCTGCCTATGGCAGGGGGGTTGAAACTAGATGATCTTGAGGTCCTTTCCTGCCCTAACTATTCTATGATTCTAACAAAGCTGGTGTAGGTCCTGAAAGGCATGTCCTATGAGGAATGACTGAGGACCCTGGGTTTGTCCAGTTTGGAGAAAAGGACGCTGAAGTGTGATCTCATTGCACTCTACAGCTTCCTGAGGAGGGGAAGTGGAGAGGGAGGTGCTGATCTCTTCTCCTTGGTATCCAGTGGCAGGATGCATTGGAATGGTTCAAAGCTGTGTCAGGGGAGGTTCAGACTTGACATTAGGAAGCATATCTTTACCAAGAGGGTGGTCAAACACTGGAATAGACTTCCTAGAGAGGAGGTCAATGCCCCAAGCCTGTCAGTGTTTAAGAGGCAGTTGGACAGTGCCCTTAATATTATGCTTTAACTTTTGATCAGCCTTGCAGTGGTCAGACAGTTGGACTAGATGATCACTGTAGGCCCTTTCCGACTGAAATATTCTATTCTATTGTAAACAACAGTAGATTACATAAAATTCCCTTGTTTGACACACTACACTGTTTTCTCCATGTCAAAAGTAAGATATTAGTCTATACTATAGATTCTCAAAATAATAGCACTTGGAAGATCAATTTCCAGAAAATGAGAATTCTCTGAAATCATTTATATTAAATAAATTTTAAACAGTCTACTATTTTACAAAGGTCAAAATTCCATTTAAATACAATTATTCAGTACCAGAAGTTTCAAAGGACAGTTCAAGAAACCCTGAAACTGATAAAATTTCTGTAAGACAATCATAAAATTATAATTTTTGATCTTTATACACTTTATCTACCTTGATCATTCATGCTTTTTATACTTTTCACCTCTCTAGTCCAGTACTTCCCACACTTATTTACTTGGAAATTCTTTTACATATTCCGTCCTATAATGAAAATAATTTTATTTCCTTTATGCATTTTGATATAAGATAATAAAAACTAACTGTATATTAAATGAGAATACCATAAATATTAAATAGAACCTATTTTCTATTCTATTCCTTCACACAGACTAACAATTTCTTCGCTTTTGAAAGTACAGAATTAGTTCAGATGATCACTCTGTAGGTGCTTCACTTTTGTGTCTCCCAATTTCTTCTGCCAGTTCATATATCAATTTACCTAATTTAGTTTGGTTCTTCAAAGGTATTCAATCATCTTTAATGCTGACCACAGAATAATTCTGTTTCCTAAAAAAAAATAGTAATTTATTCCTTTTTCCACACACTGATAAAACAGCTACTTCCAACATTCACAGCATCAAAAGATACCGGGGATTCTTGACTCCTGTTATTCTTCAATCATTGCCGATGTAGCTATTTATGACTAACGGTCCTTTACATCTGAAAGAAACTCTGGCCACAACAGTACTCTCAAGAGACCAAAAGAAATAACAGCATAATCACAGTTCAGCATGTATTTGTCACTGAAAAATGAATAAAATTAGTTATGCTAGTATTTTGGTTACATGTGACATAATTCTGTCGAATATGGTCAACTGTAAGAGTTAAGACAATACAAATACTGAATTCTTGTCACATTTACTCAAATGTGGTCAGAAATTAATACCTACCAAAGCATCTGCCAATTGTCTAAAAACATTTTGTTTGTATGTATATAGATATTATAATAAAGTGGAAGTCATTCCATTTGGTTTAACAAAGATGATACTGCATAAATCCAAGAAAAAGAAAGTACATGAAGGATTTACTGTTGTTGAAAGGGAAGTTCTGAGATGTATCATCATCATTTTGAAACAACTATCTGCTTCACCTGACGTAGACGTTTATTTGATATCCCTGGATTGTTTTTTCTTAAATTGCAAAACATCTGCAGAGCCTTCATCCAGTCCTAAGAGAGAAAGGCAGAAAATAGTGTAACAAAAAGTCAGATTCAGCTTCTTGCAGTAGAATAGATGTGCCTAAAAAATATAAAATAATAATACATTAAAATATCTGAAGTTGTTTATTTAGCTTAAAAAGAACCAACTTTTATTGAATTTAAAGTATGAAAATTTTGAATACTAAAGCAAAATTCATATCTTTTTCAGAAAAACTAAATAAGCATTTTCAAATTTGAAAGTTTCTCTTTTAGAAATACGAAGCATGGATATAAAGTGTGGATATAAAGTGTGATATAATGGAAATAAAGTGTGACCTTTATAAATTTTCCAGATTATTCAGATTGAATTAAATAAAAAATGGTTTATAAAATGAAGCAAGACTTGGTTAATTATGAGAAAATAACAATCAACAAGTCAACTGTTCTGATCATTCTCTCCTCTATTTTTATATTGCAGTTGTAGTTTACTCCATACGGTTCAAACAAAAAACAAAGCAGCATTAACAGAAAAAAACTGAAAACTACAACCTACACTCCCATTCTCTTTGCTCCCAAAGATATAAAACAGAGTAGATACTTTGGAAGGTGGAAGATATACTGTAGCCTCACTCTCATGTTTTCACATCCCACCTCCCTAAAATTTTGTAAGCTTTTATGAAGCTCAAAAGTCAGGCCTTGACTAATATTCATAAGGGTGCTCAAAGATCTGCTACCTGATCTCAAAGTAAAATTTAAAATCATTAAAGAAAAAAAGCCCATTTTGAGTCTGTCCTGGGTTCAGCTATAACAGTTACTTTTCTCCTTCTTAGTAGCTGGTGCAGTGTTGTGTTTTCTACTTCAGTATGAGAACAGTGCTAACACACTGATGGTTTAGTTGTTGCCAAGTAATGCTTACCCTGATCAAGGACTTTTCAGTCTCTCATGCTCTGCCAGGAAGGAGGGGCACAAGAAGCCAGAAGGAAGCAAAGACAAGACACCTGACCCAAACAAACCAAAGGGGTATTTCATACCACAGCACATCGTGCCCAGTATAGGAACTGGGGGAGTGACCCAGAAGGCCCAGATAGCTGCTCGGGTCAGGCTGGGTATCAGTCAGTGGGTTGTGAGCAATTGCATTGTGCATCACTTCTGTTTAGGACTGGGTTTTTTCCCTTCCCTTTTTAATTTTATATTCCCTCCCCTTGTTATTTCCCACATTATTATTATTATAATTATAAATTTTGTATTACACTTCAGTTATTGGACTGTTCTTATCTCAACCTGTGGGGTTTACATTCTTTATATTCTCTTCCCCATCCTGACGTGAGCAGGGGGGAGTGAGCAAATGGCTGTATGGTTCCGAGCTACAGTCTGGGCTTAAAACTTGACAGTCCTTTGTGACACCCAACATGAGGATCAAAAGGCTGAGATGACAGATCTGACCAGAGTGCATCATGTTAAAATGTATTTGTCATAAGCATTCATGGTTTTGGATTAATAGAAGCATGCCTTCACTAAGGGGAAATCCTGCCTGACCAATTTGGTGGCCTTCTATGATGGGGCTACAGAACTGATGGACAGGGGTAGAGCAGTTGATGTCATCTACATGGACTTGTGCAAAGTATTCGACACTGCAACACGACATCCTTGTCTCTAAATTGGAGAGACATCAATTTGATAGGTGGACCACTCAGTGGATAAAGAACTGGCTGGATGGCCGCACGCAAAAAGTTGTGTTCAATGCCTCAGTGTCTGGCTGGAGACCAGTAACGAGTGGTGTCCCTCAGCGATCGATGTTGGGGCCGGTCTTGTTTAACATCTTCATCGCTGACATGGACAGTGGGATTGAGTGCACCCTCAGCAAGTTTGCCAATGACACCAAGCAGTGTGGTCCGGTTGATACGCTGCAGGGAAGGGATGCCATCCAGAGGGACCTCGACACGCTTGTAAGGTGGGCTGATGCCAACCTCATGAAGTATAACCAAGCCAGGTGCAAGGTCCTACACCTAGATCGGAGAAATCCCAGGCACAGCTAGAGGTTGGGCAAAGAAGAGATTCAGAGCAGCCCTGCAGAGAAGGACTTGGGGGTGCTGGTCAATGAGAAAATGAACATGAGCCGGCAGTGTGCACTTGCAGCCCAGAAAGCCAACCGTATCCTGGGATGCATCAAAAGAAACTTGACCAGCAGGTTGAAGGAGGTGATCCTGCCCCTCTACTCTGCTCTTGTGAGACCTCACTTGGAGTACTGTGTACAGTTCTGGTGTCCTCAACATAAAAAGGCCATGGAACTGTTGGAACAAGTCCAGAAGAGGGCCATGAGGATGATCAGGGGACTGGAGCACCTTCCACATGAAGACAGGCTGAGAAAGTTGGGGCTGTTCAGCCTGGAGAAGAGAAGGCTGCGTGGAGACGTCATAGCAGCCTTCCAGTACCTGAAGGGGGCCTATAGGGATGCTGGGGAGGGACTCTTCATCAGGGACTGTAGTGACAGGACAAGGGGTAATGGGTTAAAACTTAAACAGGGGAAGTTTAGATTGGATATAAGGAAAAAATTCTTTACTGTAAGGGTGGTGAGGCACTGGAATGGGTTGCCCAGGGAGGTTGTGAATGCTCCATCCCTGGCAGTGTTCAAGGCCAGGTTGGATAAAGCCCTGGGTAGTACAGTTTAGTGTGAGATGTCCCTGCCCATGGCAGGGGGGTTGGAACTAGATGATCTTAAGGTCCTTTCCAACCCTAACTATTCTATGATTCTATGATTTATTTGCTCTCAATGTTGCTGCGCTTGGTCTCAGAGTTTTATTATGTCACACCTTACTTGCAGCCAATATTTGCCGATTTAGTGTTCATCCGCTCTGGGGCCTAGGGTAAGGTTCTTATTTCGCTGTACTTTATGATAATGGCCTGTAATACAATAGAATTGTTGATTGTAAAACTGATCTGGTATGCATTGTCAGCGTGACCATCACCTCTATACTTTGGGAGGCATGTAATGGGAACTGTTAAAAATTACACCTCTTTTTTTCCCCCCTTGGAGGGCCAACCTATGAAGGAGACATCCTCTCACACCTTTTGCTCCCCCACCAGACTATTTACAGTAGATTTTTGAAATTTAAAAGATTTTGAATATGCTTTGAATACCCTTGAAACCAGCCTGATCCTTTTGCTGGCAATATGCCTGTTGCTGCATATACTGCATAGGTTTTACCTAGGGCCATACCACCCCAAGAACACCCGATCCTGTCTGATCTCGGAAGCTAAGCAGGGTCAGGCTTGGGTCTTGTCTAAGGTTAAATGACTATTTAAGAATGCCACCAAGAAATCTTCCCTGATGCTGGATAGTCATGAGTGGCAGGGAGTGTGGGATAGGATGGGCAAGTACCTAGGCCAGTGGGCCCTTCCAGTGCTTTGGAACTTCATCCCTGAAGAAGTGCGAAATCCGGAAAAAATAGCAGAACACTTAGACAAAGTGTGCTGTTGTCCTGGCAATACCACCGCAATGTGCTGGGGTTTAGCCTATACTTAGAGAGCCCTGCTCTGTAAGGAGTAGGAAGATGTATCTGGATCTAATGGCAAAACAACTGACAATATGGCTGCTCCATCCCCAGCAACAAGCATGGCAACCACTCCAACCCCAGTGAAAGACACTTCAGCCACTCCAACCCCGGTAGCAGGCACTGCAGCTGAACCAAAGGACCAATCCGTGCCACTATCAGTTGCCCCTATATGCAAGAGGAGATGAAAACAAAAAGCATGAAGAGCAACTCATGTAGTCAAGGAACATGAAGAAGACTCAATGCACAGACTAGAGGGGGCGACATCTGAATGAGAGGAATGAGAAGAATTAGTACAAGAATCAGAGGAATAGGAAGAGGTAACTTCTCTATCCACGGCCACAGGTTGGGCAGATAAATGATTCAGAGTAGCCTGCAGAGAAGGACTTGGGGGTGTTGGTTGATGAGAAACTTAACATGGCCTGGCAAGGTACACTTGCAGCCCAGAAAGCCAACCATACACTGGGCTGCATCAAAAGAAGCATGACCAGCAAGTCAAAGGAGGTGATCCTGCCTCTATACTCTGCTCTCGTGAGACCTCACCTGGAGTACTGGGTAATGTTCTGTTGTCCTCAACATAAGAAGGACATGGGACTGTTGAAACAAGACCAGAGGAGGGCCACGAGGATGATAAAGGGCTGAAGCACCTCCTATATGAGGACAAGCTGAAAAAATTGGGGCTGTTCACCCTGGAGAAGAGAAGGCTGCAGGGAGGCCTCATAGCAGCCTTCCAGTATCTGAAGGGGACCTACAAGATCAAGTGATTCATGCAAAGAACTGTGGTCAATGGCTCAATGTCTGGCTGGAGACCAGTAACGAGTGGTGTTGCTCAGGGATTGGTGTTGGGACCAGTCATGTTCAACATCTTCGTTGCTGACATGGACAGTGAGATTGAGTGCGCCCCCAGCAAGTTTGCCAATGACACCAAGCTGTGTGGTTCAGTTGATATGCTGGAGGGAAGGAATGCCATCCAGAGGGACCTTAACACGCTTGTGAGGTGGGCTGATGCCAACCTCATGAAGTATAACCAAGCCAGGTGCAAGGTCCTACACCTAGGTCAGAGCAATCCCAGGCACAGCTACAGACTGGGCAAAGAAGAGATTCAGAGCAGCCCTGCAGAGAAGGACTTGGGGGTGCTGGTCAATGAGAAAATGAACATGGGCCGGCAGTGTGCGCTTGCAGCTGAGAAAGCCAACCGTATCCTGGGATGCATCAAAAGAAACTTGACCAGCAGGTTGAAGGAGGTGATCCTGCCCCTCTACTCTGCTCTTGTGAGACCTCACCTGGAGTACTGGGTACAGTTCTGGTGTCCTCAACATAAAAAAGACATGGAACTGTTGGAACAAGTCCAGAAGAGGGCCACGAGGATGATCAGGGGACTGGAGCACCTTCCACATGAAGACAGGCTGAGAAAGTTGGGGCTGTTCAGCCTGGAGAAGAGAAGGCTGCGTGGAGACCTCATAGCAGCCTTCCAGTATCTGAAGGGGGGCTATAGAGATGCTGGGGAGGGACACTTCATCAGGGACTGGAGTGACAGGACAAGGGGTAATGCCTTAAAACTTAAACAGGGGAAGTTTAGATTGGATATAAGGAGGAAATTCTTTTCTGTTAGGGTGGTGAGGCACTGGAATGGGTTGCCCAGGGAGGTTGCGAGTGCTCCATCCCCGGCTGTGTTCAACGCCAAGTTGGACAAAGACATGGACAACATGATTTAGTGTGAGGTCTCCCTGCCCATGGCGGGGGGTTTGGAACTAGATGATCTTAAGGTCCTTTCCAAACCTAACTATTCTATAATTCTATGATTCTATGACCTCTGGGGATTTGGAGTTCCACGTAAGGTGAAAAATGCTTTGCCTTTTAAAGAGGAAATAAAAAAAAAGGGGGGGGGGGGCAGCTGCCCAATTAAAATAAAACTATATCCCTTAAAATATGATGGGAAAAGTTGCATATTGGTTCAAGATCTCAGGGCAATCAACAAAAATGCAGTGGATATTAGTCCAGTATTAACTAATTAATATGGCTAATTAACATGGCTAATTAACAAAATTGAATAATAATCAGAAATGGTTTGCCGTCCTGGATTTAAAGGACGCTTTCTTTTGCTTACCATTGGCCAAAAGAAAGCCAAAATTTATTTGCTTTTGAATGGGAAAATCCTGACACAGGAAGGGAAACTCAATTAACTTGGAAGGTATTACCTAAAGGGTTTAAAACCAGTCCAGAAATTTTTGGAAATCAGTTAGCACTGGAACTAGAATCATGGAAGCCACCTACTCAGATGGGGACTCTGTTACAATATGTGGATGACTTATTAACTGCTACAGAAACAAAGGGAGAATGTATCCAGTGGATGGTGGAATTAATAAGTTTTCTAGGACTGAATGGTTATCGGGTATCCAAACAAAAGGCCCAACTAATCCAAACCCGAGTTTCCTACCTAGGAGGACAGAGAGAACTTGGAGCTGCTAGAAAAGAAGCCATTTGTCAGACTCCACGACCGTTGACCGTCAAGGAGCTCTGGACATTCCTGGGAATGACTGGATAGTGCAGACTTTGGATCCATGATTATGGTGTTCTGGTAAGACCACTATATGAACTGTTGAAGGGAAACCCTCCTCTTTAGAATGGACTGATACAGCAGAGAGGGCTTTTAGAAATTAAAAAACAGAGCTAATGAGCGCTGCAGCTCTGTGACTTCTGGATGTGACTAAATCCTTTTGGCAATATTCGTGTGAACAACAGGGAATAGCTTTGAGGGTCCTTGCTCAAAAACTAGGACCCTACAGAAGGGCAGTGGCGTATTTTTCAAAACAGCTGGATAAAGTGAGCAAAGGATGGCCTGGATGCCTAAGGGCTGTAGCAGCAGTCATCATGAATATTGAAGAGGCTTGCAAATTCACTTTGGGACAAAAGATTACTGTACTAGTGTCCCATGTGGTATCAGCAGTCCTGGAACAGAAAGGAGCCCACTGGTTATCTCCTTCACGGTTTTTAAAATACCAGGCCACCCTTGTGGAACAAGATGATATAGAAATTGTGGTCACTAACGTTATGAATCCAGCATCCTTTTTGCAGGAATGATTGGCAGAACCACTAATACATGACTGCTTGGCCACCATAGAGACTGTATATTCGAGCCGACCAAACATGAAAGAAAAACCTCTGGAAGATGCTGATTCTTGGTTTACTGATGGTAGTAGCTTCATGAAAAATGGTAAACGAAAGGCAGGATATGCTGTTACCACCACTTCACAGGTAATAGAAGCTAAACCTTTACCAGCAAACACCTCTGCCCAGAAGGCAGAAATAATAGAATTAACGAGAGCCCTGGAATTGGCTAAAGATAAAAGGATAAATATTTGGACTGATTCTAAATATGCATTTGGCGTGGTACATGCACATGGGGCTATCTGGAAAGAACGAGGACTTCAGAACACACAAGGGAAACAGATTAAACATGCTACAGAAATTCTACTGCTACTGGAAGCTGTTCAGCTACCTGAAGAAGTAGCTATTACGTACTGTAAAGGACATCAAGGTGACTCTGATCAGGAAATTTTTATGAGGGGGAAGTCATGTATGACCAACCTTATAGCCTTCTATGAGGAAGTGACTAGGTGGAGGGATGATGTTAGAGCGGTAGATGTAGTTTTTCTTGATTTCAGTAAGGCATTTGATACTGTCTCCCACAGCATCCTCATAGATAAGCTAAGGAAGTGTGGGCTTAACGATCAAGTAGTGAGGTGGATAGAGAACTGGTTGTAAGGAAGAAGGCAGAGAGTTGTGGTTAATGGCGCAGAATCTAGCTGGAGGTCTGTGACTCGTGGAGTCCCTCAGGGGTCGGTGCTGGGACCGGTGCTGTTTAATATTTTCATCAATGACCTGGATGAGGGAACTGAGTGCACCATCAGCAAGTTTGCTGATGACACAAAACTGGGAGGAGTGGCTGACACACTAGAAGGCTGTGCTGCCATTCATCGAGACCTGGACAGGCTGGAGAGTTGGGCGGGGAGAAACTTGATGAAATTTAACAAGGGCAAGTTTAGAGTCTTGCATCTGGGGAAGAACAACCCCATGTACCAGTACAGGTTGGGGGTTGACCTGCTGGAAAGTAGTGAAGGGGAAAGGGACCTGGGGGTCCTGGTGGATAGGAGGATGACCATGAGCCAGCAATGTGCTCTTGTGGCCAAGAAGGCAAATGGCATCTTAGGGTGCATTAGAAAGGGTGTGGTTAGTAGGTCAAGAGAGGTTCTCCTCCCCCTCTACTCAGCCTTGGTGAGGCCGCATCTGGAATATTGCGTCCAGTTCTGGGCCCCTCTGTTCAAGAAGGACAGGGAATTGCTTGAAGGAGTCCAGCACAGAGCCACAAAGATGATTAAGGGAGTGGAACATCTCCCCTATGAGGAGAGGCTGAGGGAGCTGGGTCTCTTTAGCTTGGAGAAGAGGAGACTGAGGGGTGACCTCATCAATGTTTACAAATATGTAAAGGGTAGGTGTCAGGATGATGGAGCTAGGCTTTTTTCAGTGATATCCAGTGATAGGACAAGGGGCAATGGGTGTAAACTGGAGCATAGGAAGTTCCACGTTAACATCAGGAAGAACTTCTTTACTGTAAGAGTGACAGAGCACGGGAACAGGTTGCCCAGGGGGGTTGTGGAGTCTCCTACACTGGAGATATTCAAGGCCCGCCTGGACAAGTTCCTGTGTGATGCACTGTAGGTTACCCTGCTCTTGCGGGGGGGTTGGACTAGATGATCTTTTGAGGTCCCTTCCAACCCTTGGGATTCTGTGATTCCCTTGTAGGGTAAATAATGCAAGACAGGTGATTAAAACATTATTTAATACCTCATTTTGGAGTACCAGCGGCAATTTCTTCCGACTGAGGTTCACACTTTAGTGCAAAATTGTTACAAGAAATTAGCAAAAAATTGGAAATTGGCAACTCCATGTTCCATACAGGCCTCAGGCCAGTGGGCAAATAGAAAAGATGAACCATCTGATTAAACAACAGATTAGTAAAATATGTCAGGAAACGAATTTATATCGGTACCAAGCTTTACCACTGGCTCTACTGAGAATTCGAACTAAACCTCAGTCGAAAGAAGAGGTTAGCCCATTTGAGATTTTATATGGAAGACCACATCAGTCCCAGTTTAAAGGAGAAAGTCTTCAGGAAGTGGGGGAAGGCTATCTCCAACAGTTTCTGATCAATCTGGGAAAACAATTGGAGGAGATAAATAAGAGAATAGTAGGGACAAGAGCAAGAGGTTTGGATTATCCGATTCACCCTTTCAGATCTGGAGACTGGGTTTATGTTAAGAATTTTTCAGGAGATCCTCTACAGGAGAAGTGGAGCGGACCGTACCAGATATTACTGACCACCTTTACAGCAGTGAAGATAAAGGAACAAACCTGCTTGGATACATTATTCAAGAGTAAAGAAAGCACCAGAGCCACAGAAAACATGGCAGATCAAACCTTCAGGACCCTTACGTATGAAATTGCGTCGATCATAATTTGAATTTATGTGATAACTGGCGCACAAGCTTGGGACCAAAACTTATAGCTGAAATTAGTGCAGAATGTTAATAAGGTTTTAATCATAGTGACTGTTGGGTGTGTGCACAGTTGCCTAAATCAGGAGAAAATCCTGACCTTCCATTAACTGGAGTTCCAATTCCTAACACTGTCTCATGGACAAATTTGTGGGTGAACACTAGCAATCTGTATTCGAAGGAAAGGTTAAAATCTGGAATAGTTAATCCTAATCCAGGTAATAAATATTATACCTGAGCACAAAGATGTATTACACCAGGAACCAGGGTAGGAGATCATGCTTGTTTAAATGCCACAGATGTAGGTCACCATTCAAATTGCAATCACACTATTAATATAGATGGTATCGTAGTTCAGTGGTAGCCCGTTCCTAAAAGGATGGCACTGGCTATGTGGAGAGAATGGTTATAAGACTCTATCCCCCAGCTGAAAGGGGGCATGCACCTTAGGAGCTGTAATACCCAGTTCCAAAATTATTGACAGGTATGCTTCCGGGACCTGGATTAGAAGTTTTGATAAACAAATTAAGTGAGGGTTTAACCCTATTATTGAACGGCACACTGCATTTCATAGTTTTGTAAGAGGGCTAATTCCATCTTTGGGAGTAAGTGAATTAGAGAAGGCAATTATAAATATCTCAGCAACCATAGAGGAAATGGAAAGTAAAAACACTGATATAATCCAGTGAACAACAAGAGATAACCAGCCTATCTAAGGTGATATTACAAAACTGAATGGCTCTCTAGAGCCATGTTACTGGCATCACAAGGAGGGGTTTGTTCCATAATCAATGAAAGTTGTTGTTCCTATATGGACCAAAGTGTCAGAATTGAAACAGATCTGGAGGAAATTTGGAAACAAAGATATTTCATGAAATGGCCATGGATGACACCTCTGGGGTTTTGAAGAAATATAGAAAAAGTTAACTTCATGGTTACCTAATCTCTCCTGGTTGAGGCAACTGGTTGCAGGAACATTGATGTTAATTGTTTTAATATTGATTACTTGTGGTATGATACAGTGTTCCCTCTGGTGTTCTAAACGGTCTATGATAAATTGTGAAGATTGGAAGAGAAATGAAATCAAGCATCAAGTAGAAATGGGAAATTATTTCAAAAAGACTCTAGACGGCAATGGTAGTATATAAAGTGTTGCAAAAGAATTTGCAAAAGGACAGAAAAAGAGGGGATTTGAGACAAAGAGGGGCACAAAATTACAAAATGGAATATATAAACCTTTAGAATCGGTTTTAAGTAATGTTAAGTTTGATGGCTTTGCAACAGTAGCAATGGAAAATTACTGAGGTGCATGATACATAGAAAAAATAGAGTGCAGCTAGAGAACATACTGAGAATTCTTGTACAAGATAAATCGTTATAGTTGACATAGTTTTTTAAGAAAAACAGTCTAGAAGAACAGGACACAGGGATAAGGAGTATCTGGGCATGGCAGGTGTCCAGGATGGACTACAGTTAAACCAACTGATAAATAGGAGGATAGGAGGATTATTATGTCTCTGGTGCTAACAAACCGTATGAAGATAGGCTGAGAAAGTTGGGGCTGTTCAGCCTGGAGAAGAGAAGGCTGCGTGGAGACCTCATAGCAGCCTTCCAGTACCTGAAGGGGGCCTACAGGGATGCTGGGGAGGGTCTCTTCGTCAGGGACTGTAGTGACAGGACAAGGGGTAATGGGTTAAAACTTAAACAGGGGAAGTTTAGATTGGATATAAGGAGGAAATTCTTTCCTGTTAGGGTGGTGAGGCACTGGAATGGGTTGCCCAGGGAGGTTGTGAGTGCTCCATCCCTGGCAGTGTTCAAGGCCAGGTTGGATGAAGCCTTGTGTGGGATGGTTTAGTGTGAGGTGTCCCTGCCTATGGCAGGGGGGTTGGAACTATATGATCTTGAGGTCCTTTCCAACCCTAAGTATTCTATGATTCTATGATTAAGCTGGTATAAGCATCTACTGCACATGCTTCAAAGGCTGTCATAAGTGATGAAGATTGTTGTTAAAAGTAAACTACCCTCAGAGACCACCACCACAATCCCGTACGCATGTGGGGAACTTTCTGGAAAATTATGTAATCAATACGTAGCCTCATGAATATGTATGCATGCCCGGTGACTATAAAAGGACGGCTTGTGTGGCAATTGGGGAGACACACGCTAGGTGGAGCTATCCCCTGTGTTTCTCGGCGCTGGAATAAATACCTGCTTGTCAACTTAAAACTTTGTTGGCAAGTTTGTTCCTGGAGTTTTCTCCGAATCAGTATATGGTTGTATATATATAGATATATCAAGAGACAAGAAGAGATGGTATATTGAAAAAATTGTGGGACCTGAGCATGACGCAAATGGCATGGAATAAGGGGTGTATACTCTCCTGGGTTCAGCTGTAACAATGACTTTTCTCCTTAGTAGCTGGTGCAGTGCTATGTTTCGGCTTAAGTCTGAGAACAGTGCTGATAACACACAAAATGAGCAGTGAACTCGCCCTTACGGGTAACTCTCAATTTACATCCACGGCATGACGTGCTGTGGTATGAAATACCTCTTTGACTAGTGTGGGTCAGGTGTCCTGTCTCTGCTTCCTCCCAGCTTCCCCTCCTCCCTGGCAGAGCGTGAGACTCAGAATGTCCTTGGTCAGATTAAACATTACTTAGCAACAACTAAAAACATCAGTGTTATCAGCGCTGTTCCCAGGCCAAAAGTCAAAAACACAGACCTGCACCAGCTACTAAAAAGGAGAAAAATGATTGCTACTGCTGAACCCAGGACAGTATCCACCCCTTATTCCATACCATTCATGTCATGCTCAGATCCCACATTTTCAATATACCATCACTCTTATCTCAGTGCACTCTTACCTTAGTGCATGGACCAATCCCTATAAAACTGCTGAGTCCATCCGGTCCTTGATGTCTGGCTCCATCTCTTGTAACAGTCTCTAAGAGCAGGAGAGGCTGTGTGCAGTGTTCACACTCGTGAATAACCTGGGCAATAGTGTCCATTGCTAAGTCCACTCCTCTATCATGAGTCCATCTCTATGTTTCATCTCTGCCCTGATGGCCTGAAGTGTCATGGCCCCACGAGGCTCAAAATAATTCACCGTCCCTTTCAGCAGTTTCTGCAGCTTGTTGTTGGGGACTCTATACAGCTGCCTTCCATCTCCGACGTTTCCAAAGCACTGGAGGGGCCTAGTGGACTAGATACTCGCCCATACTGTCCCACACACCCTGCCATTCATGACTGTCCAGCCTTGGGAAAAAACCTCTTGGTCCTCCCATATCGACATCTAACCATAAACAAGACCCAAACCCGACTGTGCTTAACTTTCAAGATCAGACAAAATGTCCATGGATAAAACACACTCTGTATGTGTGCCAAAATGCTGATCCCCATTACAATCAGCAGGCAGATCCCAAGGGTACCCAAAGGCCATTCAAAACCTTCAGAACTCTCAAATGATGCTGCTGTACTTGTCACTGGGGCTGGTGTAGCTGCTGTGCTTGCCAGCTCTCTCGCCACCAGCTTCTCTTTTTCTGAGTCCAGATCTTCCTCCTCTGCCTTGCTGGAAAGTGCTGCGTAGTCTCCCGCATCCTCCTGGGGCTCAGGCTCATGGGGCTTGGCGGGCGGCTGCCGGTGGATGCTCTCAGCCACCGCAGGGCTGGGCTCCACTGCGGGACCTGCTTCCTTGGCCACCACCTCTCACTGTTTGGTAGCCGCCTCCTTCCCCTCCTCGACTGCCCCATACTCCTTCACTGGCAGCTGCTCCCTCCCAGCCTCTGGCCCCACTCCCGCCGCCGCTTGGTCCCTGGGGCCGCTCTCCCTGGCAGGTTTGGCCGCCACCAGCTCCTGGGGCCGCTCCCCCTCTGCTCCCCACAGCCTCACAAAGACGGAGGCGAGAACGAGGGCAAGGACGGTGAAGAGCAATGGGATAGCCAGGTACAAGTCCACGGCCACCTCCATTCCTCCCTGCTGCCGGAGACCACCCATATTACAAGTTATTACCATAAAGTACAGTGAAACAAGAACCTTAAACCAAGCCCCCCCTCTGATAAACACTAACACAGCAAATACCGGCTCTAAGTAAGGTACGACATGCTGAAACTGTGAGATCAAGAGCAACAACTTTGAGAGCCAATAAATCAGCATTGTGACAAGTGATTATTAATCCAAAACAATGAATGCTTATCACAAATACTATTGCACACACTCTGGTCAGATCTGTCGTTATCTCAACCCTTAGTGCCTCACGTTGGGCGCCAAGAAGTACTGTCGTGGTTTAAGTGCAGTCAGTAACTCAGACCCATGCAGCTGCTTGCTCACTCACCCACTTCTTCTTTCCCCTGCTCCCGGAGGGATGGGGAGGAGAATCAAAAGAATGTAACACCCACAGGTTGAGATAAGAACAGTCCAGCAACTAAGGTGTAATATAAAACTACTACTGCTGCCACCAATAACAATAATGATAAGGGAAATAACAAGGGAAGAGAATACAACACCTCACCACCCGCCGATACCCAGCCCGACAGAGCAGTAAACTCGCCCTTTCGGGTAACTCTCAATTTGCATCCATGGCATGACATGCTGTGGTATGGAATACCTCTTTGGCTAGTTTGGTCAGGTGTCCTGTCTCTGCTTCCTCCCAGCTTCTCCTCCTCCCTGGCAGAGCATGAGACTCAGAAAGTCCTTGGTCAGATTAAACATTACTTAGCAACAACTAAAAACATCAGTGTTATCAGCGCTGTTCCCAGGCCAAAAGTCAAAAATACAGACCTGCACCAGCTACTAAGAAGGAGAAAAGTGATTGCTACTGCTGAACCCAGGATAGAAGCCTATCCCATTAAATAACAATATTTAAAGCAGCAAGTATGAACAATGCACCATATTATGCACAACATTAGCATATGAGGCTAACACTCTACATTCATTTAATGGTTTTCACAAACCTCAGAAAACACGCAATCCAGTGGACAACTGCTTTGATATTCACCACATTATATCAAATCCATCAAACTTTCCTTAGTATATCAACAAAACTATCCTTCTGTGAAATGTTACAGTGTATAGACAGCTCTGTCTTCTGAGAAGTATCAGTAAAACATCTGACTTGTCTGAACCAGTATCATTTTATAAAAGAAATCCTAGTATTCTATATAAATGTAGTGAACAGCTCAAGTGTTAAGCAAATCTAAACCAAAAGCAGATTATACCAAATATTCAGAAAACAGGACAGGATATTCTGCCTACTACACATTCCTAGATAAAATAAAATGCATAGCCTAACTTCTAACACAACAGGTATATTTCGGAGCTCTGGAATACCAAAACAACTTTATGAATTATCATATCTTCTATTTGCTATCCTGGTGGTGAGTGACTTTTAGAGAATTAGATTCCATTACTACAATTTTTAATCAGCAAACACAAACTGCTAGTGAGCCAATAACTTAATGATATCAATGTAAAACAAAAAAAAACCACCCTTATTTTTTATGCAAGAGCAGGGCCTAAGACTATAAGTAGTGACCAATTTACGGACAGGACAAGTAACTGTTAAAGGCTCAATAGATTCTGATTGGTGTGCATACCTGCATTAGCATTTTAGTTCAGAATGTGCTCTTGAAGCAAAACTCCCACTTATCATGCTCTGGTTCATTACATGGAAGAGAGTTGGAGAGCAAACGAATTTTTTTTGGACTGAACTAGTGTCGTGGTTTAAGCCCAGTTGGTAACTCAGAACCACGCAGCCTCTCGTTCATTCCCCCCCTTCTTCTTGAAGGGATGCTCCTGGAGGGATGGGGAAGAAGGGGGGGGAGTGAGCAAGAGGCTGCGTGGTTCTGAGTTACCAGCTGGGCTTAAACCATGACAGTTCTTTTTTAACTACTACAACTGAACCCAGGACAACTACTCCAAATGATATTCTCCAGAAATATCTAATGGAAATGGAAACTAATGGAAGTTCAGTCCATGGAACCAGATTAGAACTTGTCCAAAGTAAAATCCCTAAAGCGCAGGTAATGTACATACTGGATTCCCAGCACCAAGTATTTCCCTTACAGATCTGTTACTGTTGCAGGGTAATATGTGCAGAGTAAATAGCCACCATCTGTGGTATGCTTGCTTTCTATTAGAGAAGGATGATATCATTAAACACAACAAAACAAAAAAATATTTTCAAAATTGTATTTACCAACAAAAAGTCTCACCTGTGCTTGTTCTGGAGTTTCTCCTGCAAAGTAAAAGATGTAATGCTCTTCACTGAAGTGCTGAACTACTATCTGAAAACAGTTTGGCCTTAAAAAGAAACAAACAAAAAAAGTAGGGAAAACTTCAAGAAAAGTTTCTACATGCTTCAAAGGTGCATTTTGGTTTGAATGAACTATGTAATTTCAAGAAAATTGCACTGCAGTTCAACTAATTTGCTTAAGAATATTTAAGAAACTTGAAACAGCTTTTATTGAATATGCATGCATACTGACATATAGTTGATGCAAAATACACCTGATAACATTAAAAGACTTGTTAATGAGGACTATTCCTCAGAAACATTCTAGATGATGCACAGGCTTAGCATTAGTTCACAACCACTTATTGATGCATTACGGATTTGTTGGTTTAGGAGTTCAGGAAACTATATTAACATAAGGAATTCCTTATTGGGCCAATGCCAACCTCATGAAGTTCAACATAGTGAAGTGCGAGGTCCTACACCTGGGTTGGGGCAATCCCAGGCACAGCTACAGGTTGGGCAGAGAAGAGATTCAGAGCAGCCCTGTGGAGAAGGACTTGGGGGTGTTGGTTGATGAGAAACTTAACATGAGCTGTCCCCAGTGTGCGCTTGCAGTCCAGAAAGCCAACCATATCCTGGGCTGCATCAAAAGAAACTTGACCAGCAGGTCAAAGGAGGCGATTCTGCCCATCTACTCTGCTCTTGTGAGACCCCACTTGGAGTACTGTGTACAGTTCTGGTGTCCTCAACATAAGGACACTGAGCTATTGGAGCAAGTCCAGAGGAGGGTCAAGAGTATGATAAGGGGGCTGGAGCACTTCCTGTATGAAGATAGGCTGAGAAAGTTGGGGCTGTTCAGCCTGGAGAAGAGAAGGCTGCATAGAGACCTCATAGCAGCCTTCGAGTATCTGAAGGGGGCCTATGAGGATGCTGGAGAGAGACTCTTCACCAGTGATTGTAGTGATAGGGCAAGGCGTAACAGGTTCAAACCTAAATGGGAAGTTCAGGTTAGATACAAGGAAGAAGTTCTTTACTGTGAGGGTGGTGAGGCACTGGAACAGGTTGCCCAAGGAAGTGGGAAATGCTCCATCCCTGGCGGTGTTCAAGGCCATGTTGAACAGAGACTTGGGTGACATGGTCTAGTGTGAGGCATCCCTGACCATGGCAAGGGGTTGGAACTAGATGATCTTAAGGTCCTTTCAAACCTTAGCCATTCTATGATTCTATGATTCCATTATCTGAATGATTTCCACAGCTCTCACCGCCAATCAAACGTGTATTGGATCCCATCATTCAATATGTGTGATATAAACTTCTAAAGCTTTAAATGCAATTATAACATCTTTACCATTTTATATATCTATACTAAATTGTCAGGAAGTGTTAAAAATATTTTGTGCTGCTACATTACAAGCTAAAGTGCACACTTGATTCATGGCCTTAAACATTACCTTCAAGGGAATTTAGCTCTCCGAAACAGTGTTACATGAAGTATCTTACTTCACTTGCAAATGATATTTCAGTTTTCCCTTCTCCCCCTCCATTGCTTAGGGAAATACTGGCATAGCATTTTGTGGCCATTCCCACAGGAGTATGGGGGAGGGGGGCAAAAAGTAGCCAGGTCAGGGGCTACTTAAATCATCGTTGCCAGAGATGTGAAGCTACAGCCCTCACTGTTCTGAGTAAAGGGGAAAAGTAGTTTTTGCCACCTACTTAAAATATAAGAGGAATTTTGTCTCCACTACAGTTCTTCACCAACAGCTTTCCCAAGCAGGTGTAAACATGCATTATCCTTCTACCCACATTTTTAGTGTTACTTATTACCCAACTACATTTGAAACCACAGTGCAGCATTTCTTAGAAGCTGCTTAACAGACAGTCACCATTAACCAAGAATGTTCCTTGTTTACAGTTTACACCAAAGCTTCCTGCATAATTGCCAACTTACATGAGGAACATTTCAGTAATTGTTATTTTTTTAATGGTGCTCTCATATCTATGGCTCCTCCTTGCAATAGCTGAGTAAATTTTTCAAAATTATTAAGTGCATAAAAATTAGATTTTGCAAGAACACCAGCTCTTTGCATCTTAAGGAATGCCACTAATTCTAAACACCTATCTTCACATTATCTCTGTGAAAAGGCTTAAAGTTGATTAATTACTTTTTATATATACTAAGATGCATGGAATAACCAGAGCACCTGTTTAATGAATTTTTCTCTCTGTTATAAAAAAATAATAACATTTGTAGAAGTAAATGCATTGTTTTCTTCTATAGCACACAGGAATGCACTTTTTTTTTAATTAACAATTTAAAAAAATAAAATATGTGATATGTTTCATCTTAGTTACTGATGATATAGAAAGTGTTTTGATTCCTGTTTGACCAACTAATCTCCTGTGACAAGGTGATCAACCTGGCTGATGAGGTAAAGGCTGTAGACATTGTCTATCTGGACTTCAGTAAAGCATTTAACACTATCTCCCACAGCATTCCCCTGGAGAAAATGGCTGCTCATGGCCTGGATAGGTAGATTCTTCTCTGGGTTGGAAACTGGCTGGCTGGCCAAGCCCAAAGAGTGGAGGTAAATCGTATCACAACTAGTTGGCAACCCATCACTAGTGGTGTCCCCCAGGGCTTGTTATTAGGGCCAGTGTTATTTAATATCTTTATTAATGATCTGGATGAGGGGATTAAGTGCACCCTCAGTAAATTTGCAGGCGACATCAAGTTGGGAAAGAATCTTGATTTGCTGGAGAGAAGGAAGGCTCTGTAAAAGGATCTGGACAGGCTGGATCTATGGGCTATGTCCAATGGTCAACAAGGCTAAGAGAGCTGGGTCCTGCACTTGGGCCACAAAACCCCCATGCAACGCTACAGGACTGGGGAGAAGTTGCTGGAAAGATGCCCAGTGGAAAAGGACCTGGGGGTGCTGAATGATGTCTGGCTGAATATGATCCAGCTTGTGCCCAGGTAGCCAAGAAGACCAATGGCAACCTGGCCTGTATCAGAAATAGTTTGGCCAGCAGGACTAGGGCACTGATGATCCCCCTGTACTCAGCACTGGTGAGGCCGCACTTCGAATCCTGTGTTCACTTCTGGGCCCCTCACTACAAGAAAGACATTTGAGTTGCTGGAGCAGGTCCAGAAAAGGGCAACAAAGCTGGTGAAGGGCCTAGAGCACAAGTCTTATGAGGAATGGCTGAGGAAACTAGGGTTGTTTAGTCTGGAGAAGAGAATGTCAGGGGGGACCTTATTGCTCTCTACAACTTCCTTGAAAGGAGGATGGAGAGAGGAGGTGGCTGGTCTCTTCTCCCAAGTAATAAGTGATAGGACAAGAGGTAAAGGACTCAAGCTGCACCAGGGGAGATTTAGACTGGATATTAGGAAAAATTTCTTCACAGAGGGATTAATCGGTTATTGGAACAGGCTTCCCAGGGAAGTGGTGGAAGCACCATCCCTGGAAGTGTTCAAAACCCATGTAGATGATGCCCTTAGTGATATGGTTTAGTGGTGGACTTGGCAGACCTGGGTAAAGGTTGGACATGATAGTCTTACAGGTCTTTTCCAACCTAGTTGATTCTATGATCCCATGATAATATTTTTAATGCCTGTAATATGAAATGTGGAACAATTAATACACAATATTGAAAAATTGTAATGCAAAAGACCAAATCATTATCATATTGTATTACATGAGAAAATCTTAAGACTAAATTCTAAAATGTCTTACTAGAAGTTGTTTATGAATAGTTGTTATCAATCAAGTTGCCATGGCTTAACAAGTTGCCATGGCTTAACAAGTTACCATGGCTTAACAAGTTACCATTAATCAGTTAAGTATGTCCACATATGCTCTTGCAATCCACACCAACTATGGAATAAAATGCAGTATGAAACGAGTCACAGTGCTTTCATTTCACAATCAGCAAAACCTAAAAAACTCCCATATGCTGACAGTGACCAGGACTCAGGTGTCAAAAAGCAATTTATTGTGCCAGGCCAACTTGTTCATTAGTGACATATTGTCTGTATCTTGTATATGCCTCAAACTAGTAGTTAACCATCCTGCTGCATGTACAAGAATTAAAAAACAAGAGTCCTACCTGCCAAATAAACTGTCATGTACTCCATAGACTGAACACACACTAAGGTCTATTAATCCTTTAGGCTTTGTGGCTTGTTTTTCACTTTCAAAATAAATAAGCTGGGCATCATTTCCCTCCAATATAAAATACAAGTTTTTCCATCTCTTTCCTTTACCTGTAAGGAAAGGAAGTAATAAGTTACAATATTGTTTTGAAGAAAATTCAAATTTTGTAAATGAAGAAAAAAGGTTAGTAAAGTTTTTGCCAAAATACAAACAGAACATGCTTAAGCAATAACATCAGTTACACATACTCAATTTTTTGTAGCACGCAGTTAAAACTAGACTCTTTGTAGATTAAAGTACAATTTTAGATGGTGCTCTAAACATTTTCATTAATCTTAGCAGGATTAAGCAAGTGCATATGAGCTCAGTTCATATCAGTGGGAAGACTGTCTATACAGTTTGCAAATAATGTGTGATGCCCTAAGTGATCCAATTTATTATGGTTATTTATTTAAATTAAGAAATAGATTTCCCTTGTGTCCTGGGTTTACCAGGAGCCATTTTGCTCCTTCTTAGTAACTGGTGCAAGCTCTGTGTTTTGACTTCCAGCCTGGGCAGAGAGCTGATAATACCGATTGTTTTTAATTGTTGCTAAGTAATGTTTATTCTGGCCAAGGACTCTGTGAGTCTCATGCTCTGCTGGGGACGAGGGAGGCCGGGAGGAAGCAGAGACAGGACACCTGACCCAAACTAGCCAAAGAGGTATTCCATACCATAGCACGTCATGCCCGGAGGGGGAACTGGAAGTTACCCGGAAGGGGCAGGCTCTCGCTCTTCGGGGGGGTCGAACTCGTTCGGCGGTGGTATCGTATTCTCTTGTTATTTTCTCTTATCAATATTATCATTTGTGGTAGCAGTAGTGGTTTGTGTTATACCTTAGTTACTGGGCTGTTCTTATCTCAACCCGTGGGAGTTACATTCTCCTGATTTTCCTCCCCATCCCTCCGGGAGTGGGGAGGGTCGGGGGGGGGGTGAGTGGACAACCTGTGTGGATTGGTTTAAACTACGACACCTTGACATGAGAAAATTATTCATAAACTCTAATCAACTGATCAGCATAACAGATTGCATCACAATATTTTAAATCACAAAGAATGAAGAATAGAAATGGGAATATAATATATACAAACATGGATCAGAACCATGCCTCAAACACACCTATATAAAAAAATTTGACCAGTTCCACATGTTTCAGGAAAAAAAAAAAAAAATTAATAACCGGAGATTTATATGTCAAGGTTTGTTAAAAGACACATTAGATGTATCTGTAAAAATATGGATTTAGCCACTGACTAAACCAAAAATAAATCATGCATTGTTTAATGTCCTCTGAATTGCAACTGATAAGGAACTTTCTGCAACTAATTCTTACATAAACCACAGTACCTTTTAGAAAAACATTCAGCTTTCATTTTTTACTTGATCATCACAGATCCACCATAGCACTTCATAAATAATCACTAGTACTCACAGTTTTGGAAAACTGACATCCAGTTATTATACTCCACTAGATGGAAGAGTGATTTTATTAAATTTCTGTTCTATATGCAGGTATGTGCATCTCTCCACACCTACTCAGTACTCCTGCTTGCACATTTAAAGTATCACATTATCTCTTTTAGGGATAACTTAAAGTTCATTCTCAGATGATTCCTCACCCTACCACATTCCTCTACACCTCTCAGAATTAGCAGTCTCAAGAGAAGAGATGCATTCCTTGCTTTATTCAAAGGTTATAGCTTTTATTGCATTTTAATGAGTCTTCTAAATTCAACCATATTTAAATGCTTACCTTCTGTGTCAGTGACACTAAATAATGGTCCGTGGTGAAACACACAAAAATAGAAAAGTACTGTTTGGCACAGGTTGTGGGAACATAACCTTGAAAATAACACCACTGTTATCAAAAGGCAGCCTTATACCAGTTGCAAGACACATGAGGTAATGGTCCGTGGTGGTTCCTCCCTGAAAATCCACAAAAAGTCCCGAAGTCCCCTTTGAAAACCCCCCAAACGTCCTGAGAGATAATAACTGCACAGTTGTGGCAAAAAGCCATAACTGGCCACTCCTTCCAAAGTAAGCTGGCCCCCTATGTCAGAATAAGTGTGCATTTTTGCTAGGATAAAAATCCCGAGCCTCATGCAGTGTGAGGAGGCAGACCTTCGTACCACCCAGGTCAACATTGGCTCTGTGGGGACACCCGCTAAGGTTGAGCCTGTCACCTCACACTGCGAAGATGTCTCTCGAAGCTGGTTTCCTGATTGTCATCACAGGGTCTTTGGGGTTGGTAAGATAACCAAACATCAGAAATATCCTTTACTGTATTATTTGCTATCTCTATATTTTCCTTTCTATAGTTTTCTTGTATTAATAAACCAGAAGTTTTTTCTTCGTTGTGTTGCATTTCTCTCAACCCAAAATCCCTCAACTCTGGAACACCTTCTTTCTCATTTTTGCTTGCTATCCAGATCATGATCTGGTAACTTATTGTTTTAGCTACTGTCTTTGTCATATGCAGAAACTTTAATATGTTTGGTTTTCTTTCTTCTTTTTTTATGTCAACTTTTAGAAAAACTAAAATAATGATACTTGAAAAGGGACTAGCCTCCATGGAATTTCAAAATCCTGGTAAAGTTTCAATGATATATTGAAATGAGTCAGGCAGCTTTGAATCTCACCTCTGTGAGAACCTGAATCTCAGTCTCACCCCTGTGCCTGGTAAAATCTTGGAGCACATTCTCATGGACAGCATGCTAAGGCACATGAATAACAAGAAGATGCTTGGTGATAGCCAGCACGGCTTCACTAAGGGGAAATCCTGCCTGACCAATTCGGAGGCATTCTATGATGGGGCTGCAGAACTGATGGACAAGGGTAAAGCAGCTGATGTCATCTACCTGGACTTGTGCAAAGCGTTTGACACTGTCCCACACCACATCCTTCTCTCTAAATTGGAGAGATATCAATTTGATGGATGGACCACTCGGTGGATAAAGAACTGGCTGGACGGCCGCACACAAAGAGTTGTGGTCAATGGCTCAATGTCCGCCTGGAGATCGGTAACGAGTGGTGTCCCTCAGGGATCGGTGATGGGACCAGTCTTGTTTAACATCTTCATTGCTGACATGGAGAGTGGGATTGAGTGTGCCCTCAGCAAGACTGCCAATGACACCAAGATGTGTGGTCCAGTTGATATGCTGGAAACTTGACCAGCAGGTCGAAGGAGGTGATCCTGCCCCTCTACTCTGCTCTTGTGAGACCTCACCTGGAGTATTGTGTGCAGTTCTGGTGTCCTCAACATAAAAAGGACATGGAACTGTTGGAACAAGTCCAGAAGAGGGCCACGAGGATGATCAGGGGACTGGAGCACCTCCTGTATGAAGACAGGCTGAGGAAGTTGGGGCTGTTCAGCCTGGAGAAGAGAAGGCTGCGTGGAGACCTCATAGCAGCTTTCCAGTATCTGAAGGGGGCCTATAGGGATGCTGGGGAGGGTCTCTTCGTCAGGGACTGTAGTGACAGGACAAGGGGTAACGGATTAAAACTTAAACAGGGGAAGTTTAGATTGGATATAAGGAGGAAGTTCTTTACTGTTAGGGTGGTGAGGCACTGGAATGGGTTGCCCAGGGGGTTGTGAATGCTCCATCCCTGGCAGTGTTCAAGGCCAGGTTGGATGAAGCCTTGTGTGGGATGGTTTAGTGTGAGGTGTCCCTGCCCATGGCAGGGGGGTTGGAACTAGATGATCTTGAGGTCCTTTCCAACCCTAACTAATCTATGATTCTATGATTCTATGAATACAATTATTCTATGCTATGTTGACTGTGTCAGCGTTAGAATCTTTAAAAAGTCTCAATGCACCTTGTACACCAGAATATGCATTTTAAATTAAGTTTGGAGTATTGTGTACATTTCTGGTGTCCTCAACATAAAAAGGACATGGAACTGTTGGAACAAGTCCTGAAGAGGGCCACCAGGATGATCAGGGGACTGGAGCACCTTCTGCATGAAGACAGGCTGAGAAAGTTGGGGCTGTTTAGCCTGGGGAAGAGAAGGCTGCGTGGGGGCCTCATAGCAGCCTTCCAGTATCTGAAGGGGGCCTATAGGGATGCTGGGGAGGGACTCTTCGTCAGGGACTGTAGTGACAGGACAAGGGGTAACGGGTTAAAGCTTAAACAGGGGAAGTTTAGATTGGATATAAGGAGGAAGTTCTTTACTGTAAGGGTGGTGAGGCACTGGAATGGTTTGCCCAAGGAAGTTGTGAATGCTCCATCCCTGGCGGTGTTCAAGGCCAGGTTGGACAGAGCCTTGGGTGACATGGTTTAGTGGGAGGTGTCCCTGCCCATGGCAGGGGGGTTGGAACTAGATGATCTTGAGGTCCTTTCCAACCCTAACTGTTCTATGATTATATGATTCTATATTATCTGAGTTGGAATAATAAAATTAAACCAGCTCTCGTCTCCAATGACTTTACTGATTTACATTAATCTAGCTCTCTTTAACCCATGTGATCAGCTTAAATTTAAACAAGTTGTGCACTAAATATGAATACATTTTATCAAAATGTACTTAATTTAATGAGTCTAAACTTTTCCTTTGATAAAAGGAGCTTAATTTTTTGTCATGTTTTTTTATTTTTTTTTGCAAAAACTGCCAATCCACATCTTTATATTGCATGTCATTTTAGGTATTATGTCTTTCTATGTACTTCCTCAGGAAAAAGAAACTTTCAGGCTTTCTACCACCATTTGCTCACTTCAATTTTGCCTCCACTAGTACTAGTACTACACAAAATATGCATCCATAGCTCCATTTTTTTAGAGAGAAACATTTCATAGAATCAAATGGAACTCACTTTTTTTTAGAAGATATCCTTTCTTGACAATATTTTTATAAAAAGCATCCTTTGTTTTGTGACGAATTGTATTGTAGATTTCTTTTCCATCCACTGTATCATTAAGCACTTGTTCTTGATACTGGGAAACAAGGAAGAAACCAACATTTTTTTAAGCTCAGAAATTGCCATGAAACAATTGCACAATATGAAGCTGCAACTAAAATTTTATTAAATGCTAACAGTTATTTATTATTATTCTCTTCTGTGTCTTAACAAACTAATATAATTTAATGCAATACCTTTGCCCAAAATGTAATATGACTTTAATGTGGAATGATTTGGCCAGAATTATGAGAAGAAAAATAAGGTATAAATACAGACCAACTTTCACTAAGTAACATATGTATTTATTTTTTTAACTCTAAAAAGAAAGCAGCATCTTTCATGGTGATTTCTGCAAAATTTACATAATGTTATTTAGCTTCTAATTGTCTTCTACCAATACTTTTGGGACTGAACAATTAAGGATAAACTGTGAATCAACAAGAATGATGCAGTTCACAATTAAAATTGAATGATTAACACACAAAGTTACACAATCCGTCACTAATCTTATTAGCACTCATGTCCTACAAGAGTATCATTCTAACAAAAAAAAGTAGGAGAAAGTAGAAACAGGAAATAGAAAAAGGATAAATTCACATAGAAGCCAGAGCTACCGAGGAAGCTTCAAGTCCTCGACAGGACCTGCCCAGGAGCCTGCAGCTCCGCGGACGCGAGCCACTGACTCACAGGGCCGGAGCCAGGAGCCGCGGCGGGAGATTCAAACCGGGCACCACCAACCATTGCCGGTCAATTGCTGAGGTGAGTAGCTCGAGAGAGGACGCCTTTAACACCGGAGCGGGGGAGAGGTCAGGGTCCAGGAGTCTCAATTCAGAGCAGCCAGGGCTACCGAGGGAGCTTCAAGTCCTCGACAGGACCTGCCCAGGAGCTGGCAGTTCCGCGGACGCAAGCCGCTGACTCACAGGAGGCGGAGCCAGGAGCATCAGCACCAACCCTGAGTGGTTAAAAACCTGCCCCAGGGAGCACGAGCAACCAGGAGCGCAGCGACCAGAGCGGGACGAGGCAGTTTGCGTGGGCAGGCGAGCGGGATGGTGAGCACCCATTGTATGCCCAGGGCCCGCTCTGGGAGCTCTGCTCTGGCTGCCCTGGCGGTGGCCAGCATAGGCACCCAGACAGAGCAGATGACAGGGGAGGCTGCAGTGCAGAGCTCGGAGTGTAGAAGGTGCCTGCACTGGTCTTGTGAGGGAAAGGTGCACGATGGGCAGGGCTGCACTCGGTGCTCCCTGGTGGAGATCCTCCTGCAGCAGGTGGCTGAGCTGCGGAATGCTATTAGCAGGCTTCAAGATGTCAGGGTAGCTGAGAGGAAGCAGGGCTGCTTGCTACAGCCCCATACTGTGCGGGGGCCTCAAGCTTCCCCTCCAGCTCATGAAGGAAAGAAGGTGGCCACCAACCCGGGAAATTGGGAATTAGAGACAAAGAAAAATAACAAAAGAAGGAGGAAAAGGACAATTAAAAGCAAGGAGCTTCCTCCTAAATCTGTTGTACTCACGCAGAACCGCTTTGCTGTCCTGCAGGAGACTAACGGGGAAACGTACTTGCACCACAAACAACTGGATTATGCACGGGTAAAGATCTCTACTGGCGCTACAAAGAAAAAGCGGCGGGTCATAGTAATAGGGGACTCTACTTTGAAAGGGACGGAAGCACTCGTCTGTCGGCCTGACCCCGTCTCAAGGGAGGTGTGCTGCCTACCAGGGGCACGGATCAGGGATGTTACAGAGAGGCTACCTGCTCTAGTAAGTTCCACGGACTATTACCCGCTCCTAGTGATCCATGTGGGTGCTAGGGATATAGGTAGTAGTAGACTGGGGAACATAAAGAAAGACTACAGAGCCCTGGGAGAGGTGGTTAGGGGCTCCGGTGCTCAGATAGTCTTTTCGCAAATTCTCCAGGACACAAGGGAGGACCAAGAAAAAGCTAGGAGGATTGGCTAGGTCAATAAATGGTTAAAAGGGTGGTGTCATAGTCAGGGGTTTGGGTGTCTTGAACATAAGACTGAGGTTAGTAGGCCAGATCTACTGGGGGGTGGTGGAGCTGCTCTGGTAAAGAAGTGGAAGAACAGTTTTGGTAGGAGGCTAGCCAGACTGGTCAAGGAGGCTTTAAACTAGATGTGTTGGGGGAGGGGGGCATCATTCCATCCCAACACACCCAGTCAGTTGCCAGCACCTATAATAAATGCTTGGAACAATGTAGATATATTCCAGCTGCTCCAGCCAACGAGCTGGCTTCATTTGGAGCTCATCTCAGATGCCTCTATACAAATGCCCGTAGCATGGGGAACAAACAAGAGGAATTAGAGATGTGTACACATCTACGGGGGTATGATATAATAGGCATCACAGAAACATGGTGAGATGGCTCCTATGACTGGAGTGTTGGAATAGAAGGTTACAGGCTCTTTAGAAAGGACAGGCCTGGCAGGCGGGGAGGGGGAGTTGCCCTTTATGTTAGGGATAGGCTGGAGAGTATGGAACTCTGTCTGGGGGCAGGTGAGCAGTTTACAGAGAGTTTGTGGGTCAGGGTTAAAGGGAAAACAGCCGTGGGAGACATTACTGTGGGAATCTGTTACAGGCCTCCTGATCAAGGAGAACCTGTGGATGAAGCACTCTACAGACAGGAAAAGCCTCACACTTGCAGGCCCTTGTTCTCATGGGGGATTTCAACCACCCTGACATCTGTTGGAAGGATGGCACTGCACGGCACAAGCAGTCCAGGAGGTTCCTCGATTGTGTGGAAGACAACTTCCTTCTGCAAGTAATAGAGGAGCCGACAAGGAGAGGTGCCATGCTTGACCTTGTGCTCACCAACAGGGAAGGGCTTGTTGAGAATGTGGTGCTCCAGGGCAGCCCTGGATGCAGCGATCACGAGATGGTCGATTTTGAGATCCCAAGGACAGTGAGAAGAACGTGTAGCAAGCTCACTGCCCTGGATTTCAGAAGAGCAGACTTTGGCCTCTTCAGGAGCCTGCTTAGTAAGGTTCCATGGGATATAGCCCTGGAGGGCAGGGGTGCCTAAGACTGTTGGTTGATATTCAAGGATCACCTGCTACAAGCTCAGGAGTGCTTCATCCCAACTAGAAGGAAGTGCAGCAGGAGGGCCAGGAGACCTTGGATGGATAAGGAGCTGCTGAGGAAAATTCAAAGGAAAAAAGTGGCTTATAAAAAATGGAAGTAAGGACAGGCGGCCTGGGTAGAGTACAGGGTTGTTGTCCGGTGTGGAGAAGTGGCTAACAGAGAAAGGTCATGTTCCCATCAACAAGCTGAAATAGAACATTTGTTTAGAGAATGGTGCAGACTTACTAGCACCACATAATGAGGAACTGAAGGACACCGGCAAACAGCAACATGCTATGACCAATCACAGCCAAGGACGCCAAGTGATAAGTGCATGAGAAAGAGGATGGTAGGGGGGTGCACGGTGTAGCTGCAAAAGTGTAGAGCTTACGCAATGCCTTTTGTGCCAGAACCAATCAAGTGCCTAGTATTTGCATATTCACTGTTATATAAACCAAAGGTAGAAGCCCAATAAACGAATCGTGCTTATTGATCACAATGGTCGTGTTGATTCCTCCCTGCTGCAACAAATTGGTGCCCGAACTAGGGACCGTCTTGCTGTTGCTTGACTGAGCAAAGAAGACAGCTGGAATAGGAGGGGAGCGGAGCAATTGGAACAGGAACCCAGGTACCTTTAAAGGCTGGGAAGACAGCAGGGATCGGGAAAGCTCAGAAGAATGCAGCCTTTGGAAGGCAAAGAACGCTTCGCTGCTGGCAGCGTCAGTTCCGAGAGCCTGAGCAAGATTCTACTTGGCTCGCCGCCCGCATTTCGTCTGCCTCCTGGTGAGCTGCACTGGCGCCAACGTCTTATGAGTTGAGAAAAAATTGAGTAATAATTGAGTAATAATGGATAGAGAGGCAGCATATGATTTATTTAAGTGCTTCTTAGAGAAGCGGGGAGTGGATAAGGAATTGGACTTAACGAAGGGATTAAAGGCTCTGTTAGAATACGCGAGAGAGTTAGGTTGTTTCCGAGATCCTAACGATGTATTTGATCTACCCGAATGGAGGAAGTTTGGGGATGAGCTTTGGAATAGAGTGATTGATGATAACAAGCAAGCAAAGAAAAAAAAAAAAAATTAGTCGAATGAGCAAAGAAGAAACGGCAGTACTTCAACTCTTCCGACATATCCTCTCTGTGAGAGGGATAGAGTATGATGAAGCTATTCTAAAAAGATTGTTTTTTCTGGATTAAGGAGAAGGACTTCATCCAGGGGGTTGGAGAAGCCTTTGAGCTTGGGACTTGGGAAAAAATCGCTAAGGAAGAAGTCTCTGTTTTATGGATGTTTTCAGTCCATAAGGTGAAGGGAACAACCTTTAAAGAGACAGACTGAAATTTAATATTGGAATGGTCGAAGATGCATTATCAAGAGACTGAGGAGTCTACTGTATCTGAGGTCTCTTTGTGGAATGGTGCACGAGTTAAGTTGTGGGATGCAGCCACAAAAGGCAGTGACACTGTGAAACATTTGTTAGTCATTTGGAGAACTATTTTAGAGACGTTAAAGTCAAAAAGTGAGATCGTGGAACCCAGTGTCCCCCACCCCTGGCCACCCCTGAGCCTCTGCCAGTTGCCGCCGCATCTGTAAAGACTGAGGACAGAGATGAAGACAGTCTTCTTGACCCGGGCCCTACTGACCCCAAGAAGGAGCCTGTGCGTGCTCATCAGGCTGCTGTTGCTGCTCCTGAGGTTCTGACGCCTGTTAATTCTGATGCTGACCTGGATGGTCCTTTTGACATGGAGCCGGAAAAGAAGCCTGATTTATATCCCCCAGATCCTCATGATAAATGGGCAGCTGTAAAGGGAGAAGCGAGATGGGTGGGGGATGCAGATGTATTGTGTGCTTTCCCTGTGATGTATGTGCTGGATCAAGACCCGCGGTGGGAAGGTCTCTCGTATGCCCTTATCAGGGGTATCGGGAGGACTGTGGCGGACCGTGGACTTAGGGTCCCATATACAACTCATTTGATACAGTCTCTCTGTGATACTCATGTACTAGAAGTTGGCAAATATGTCTATGTTTCTATTGACGCTTGGAAACCTTTATAGATATTGCTGGCCACTTCTTCTGGCGTAGGCTGGCCACCTGTGTCAGAATGAGTGTGCATTTTGGTCAGTATAAAAGCCCAAGCCTCATGTGATGTGGGGGAGGCAGAGCCTCTGCAGGGACGCTCGCTAGGGCTAAGCCTGCCACCTCACACTGCGATGATGATTGTTGGAGCTGGTTTCCTGATAGTCTTCACAGAGTCCTTGTGCCACGTTCTGTACGTGGGACTGCGTAGTGGGAGTAATGATTGTCTGGATTTTGTGTTTCAAATATTGTTCCAAAAGATGTGTGAAGTGTGCTTGTGGGATCCCATATGCATACGTATGTGTGTGTGTGATGAGGGCAGATGGTGTTCTATGTATTTTTTTTTGTTATCATGTTCATGTAAAAGTTTTTAACAGGTAGTGGTTTAACATTTCAGGCAAGAAAGGGTTAATGCAAAAGTGCGGTTGCTGACAGGTATTTATGGCTGCTGCTGAAGCAGGCAGGCCGCTGTTTGTAGCCGTGCAAAGCAGGGTGAACAACTTTAGAAAAAAAAAAAAAAAAAAAAGAAGAAAAAAAGGTAAAGTTGCAGAGCACGGGTAGACAAATGCGAATCCAGGTGATAGATTGGAAATCTATTCAGAGAGAGGCTCTGTCAAACAATGATTTTGTTTGTTCGCAGACGTTGCAGGAAAAGATTCTCGCCTTTCCTGTTAAGTACCAGATTAACCCTCAAGGTCAGGCAGTAAACGCTGAAATGTCTCCTCTAAATTAGAAATTGCTATCTCAGTTAAGGCAAACTGTTTCTTCTACAGGCATTCAGTCTGAACCCACTAGGCAAATGTTGTCATATATTTGGGGAACATATTTGCTGTTAATCGAGGATATTAAAAGTATTGTGAAATTAATCCTCACCCCTTCGCAGTTGTTGTTATGGAACATGTATTGGCAGGAAGCCTGTCAAGAGGCGGTTGCAGTTCAGCGAGGCCAGGGAGATCCCCTGATTGGGGTGCAATTAGAACACCTGATGGGAATTGGACAGTTCTCCACTAAGGAGGCTCAAGTCCAGCTATGTCCAGAATTGTTAAAAGAATCTATGAGACTAGCCTTACGAGCTCTATCACAGATTAAAGATACTACTGCAGCTCCTGCCTACATGAAAGTGACACAGAAAAAGGATGAGCCCTTCAGTACCTTTGTGGATAGGGTAGCTGATGCTATAAGGAAGTCAGGTACTCCAGAATACATGCATGGTATTTTACTGCTTCAGTGTGCAATACAGAACTGTAATGATGCTGTAAGGCAGATACTTGTTCAGTTACCTGCAAATGCCACTGTAGAAGAGATGTTAGAACGTATGACATGGGTACCTATGGGGCATCAGGCAATGTTGGTTGAGGCAGTAAAAGCAGTGGGAGAGGCAATTCAAAAAAGTCATTCACAAGTATTAGCAGCCTTGGCACCTTTGCAAGCCACCGGTATGGTAAAGGATCCTTGATGTTTTAGATGTGGTCAAAATGGGCACATGAGAAAAGATTGCCACCACTCGGTTTGGTGCCCTAATTGTCAAATGGACAACCATTGTGCTGCTACCTGTCGACGCAAACAGAACCGGTTGGGAAACAGGCATCGGAGCGCCAAGACCCGTAGCGCGATGATCCCAAGCATGGATCCTACAGCCCCAGTGCCTCAACGTGTGTACGCAGCAAGTCAAACTCCACTGCCTTGCAACCAGCCACCGCCGACAACCTCAGAATGGACTTGGCAACCGCAGCAGATACTACCTTATATGATAAGACCGTGTCATTGCTCTCTACCGGAATGTATGGTCCTTTGACTTTAAATAATAAGCCTATAGGAGCCTCGCTACTGAGGAGATCATCATCCGCGTTGAAAGGACTATTCATTGTTCCAGGTGTCATCGATGCTGATTATATGGGTGAAATTAAGATTATGGCAAAGACTGACTATCCTCCTCAGCATATACCAAAAGGCACATGTATAGCACAACTTGTGCCCATTTTGCAGTTAATATCAGGAGCACATCAAACCGTTCGTGGCACCGGTGGTTTTGGATCTACCGGAGGACTCGCCCTATTTTCTCTATCGATGGCAACACCCCCAGAGATTACAGCAATATTAACTTGGGGAAATCACTCGATAACTTTGACTGCATTGCTTGACTCTGATGCCGATATTACCATAGTTTCTCTGAGTAAGTGGCCATCCGCTTGGACGTTAAAAGAAACATTCAGACATAATAGATGTTCAAGAGCGGATTTCCTTAACATTGTATACGTTAAATTATCTATGTATCTTTGGTGATGAACAAACTCCAGCGGTTGTTAAGCATTTTGTACAAATAGAAGCCCAAAAGATAAAGCCTTCTTTTAAGGCGTACTATTGAGATCCTAATACGGGTTTGTAGCAGGGACAGGCAGAAGTAGTATATCTGGGCCGTGGTTACGCCTGTGTTTCTGCTCCTGCAGGACCCTTGTGGGTACCATCCAAGTGGCTAAGACCGGCTGCTGCAGAAGCTCCAGTGATGGCATCTCCGAGCTAGTGTATGGACCCTGACTCTCAGGCCTGGGAGGAGCGTCGCTTGCACCGAGCGCTACAGCCACTAATAGAAGAATTTAACTCCTTAATCAACACAGAGCTTTCGTTGAGCACTGTCGCCCTTCTAGATCTGGTCCATGGCCACAGACATATAGTGGTACAACTGAGATTGGAGATACAACAAGTGCTTCGATAACTCTGTAGTTTTTGTCATCAGTGTGTCCCTACAGTAGAATTGTATTGTGGTGGTTGTCAGTCTATAAGATATCTTTGCCAGAGTTGGCTGAAACAAAGACTTTTTGTATAGTCTGTCGAAATAACTTTTATGTAACCCGCTTATAGCGCTTCGGAAATATTCAGCTGATTTTAGACGTACAGACTTTGAATTACTTGAGTTATTTGAAAATCAAGGTTCGCTTCATAGAGCTGCATATACATTTGCTTTACAAGCTGCTTCGCCATTATAGGACTCATAATTATAGGGGGCTTGTTGCTTTGTTGTGCTTTGCAATGCTGTTCTGCTTGTTTACAACGACTCCTGACTCAGTCCTTATTCCTTCATAAAGAAAAAGGGGGAATTGTGGAGAAATGGCCAACAGAGAAAGGTCATGTTCCCATCAACGAGCTGAAATAGAACATTTGTTTAGAGAATGGTGCAGACTTACTAGCACCACATAATGAGGAACTGAAGGACACCGGCAAACAGCAACATGCTATGACCAATCACAGCCAAGGACACTAAGCGATAAGTGCATGAGAAGGAGGATGGTGGGGGGGTGCACGGTGTAGCTGCAAAAGTGTAGAGCTTACGCAATGCCTTTTGTGCCAAAACCAATCAAGTGCCTAGTATTTGCATATTCACTGTTATATAAACCAAAGGTAGAAGCCCAATAAACGAATCGTGCTTATTGATCACAATGGTCGTGTTGATTCCTCCCTGCTGCAACAGTCCGGGAAGCTAGGGACCAGGTTAGGAAGGCTAAGGCCCAGTTAGAATTAAACTTGGCCAGGGTTGTTAAGGATAACAGGAAGGGATTCTACAGGTACATAGCAAACAAAAAACAGACTAGGGACAAAATAGGCCCCCTGAGGAAGCTTTCAGGAGAACTGGCTACACAGGATTTGGAGAAGGCTGAGGTTATGAATGACTTCTTCGCCTCGGTCTTCACTGGCAAAGGCTCTGACTGCAACACCCAGTTCTTAGAAGGTAGATGCAGGGACTGTGAGAATGAAGACCTTGGGCCCACTGTAGGAGAGGATCTGGTTCGAGACCATCTTCAAAATCTGAACGCACACAAGTCCGTGGGACCTGATGGAATCCATCCACGGGTCCTGAAGGAGCTGGCAAATGAAGTTGCTAAGCCACTGGCCATCGCATTTGAAAAATCATGGCAGTCAGGTGAAGTTCCCGACGACTGGAAAAAGGGAAATATAACCCCCATTTTCAAGAAGGGGAAAATGGAAGACCCGGGGAATTACAGACCAGTCAGTCTCACCCCTGTGCCTCGTAAAATCTTGGAGCACATCTTGGATGGCATGCTAAGGCACATGAAAAACAACAAAGTGCTTGGTGACAGCCAGCATGGCTTCACTAAGGGGAAATCCTGCCTGACCAATTTGGTGGTCTTCTATGATGGGGCTACAGAATTGATGGATAAAGGCAAAGCAGTTGATGTCATCTACCTGGATTTGTGCAAAGTGTTTGACACTGTGCCACACCACATCCTTCTCTCTAAATTGGAGAGATATCAATTTGATGGATGGACCACTCGGTGGATAAAGAAATGGCTGGATGGCCACACACAAAGAGTTGTGGTCAATGGCTCGATGTCCGCCTGGAGATCGGTAACGAGTGGTGTCCCTCAGGGATCGGTGTTGGGACCAGTCTTGTTTAACATCTTCGTCGCTGACATGGACAGTGGGATTGAGTGCGCCCTCAGCAAGTTTGCCAATGACACCAAGCTGTGTGGTCTGGTTGATATGCTGGAGGGAAGGGATGCCATCCAGAGGGACCTTGACACGCTTGTGAGGTGGGCTGATGCCAACCTTATGAAGTTCAACCACGACAAGTGCAAGGTCCTACACCTGGGTCAGAGCAATCCCAGGCACAGCTACAGACTGGGCAAAGAAGAGATTCAGAGCGGCCCTGCAGAGAAGGACTTGGAGGGGTGCTGGTCGATGAGAAAATGAGCATGAGCCGGCAGTGTGCGCTCGCAGCCCAGAAACCCAACCGTATCCTGGGCTGCATCAAAAGGAGCGTGACCAACAGGTCGAAGGAGGTGATCCTGCCCCTCTATTCTGCTCTTGTGGTACCTCACCTGGAGTATTGTGTGCAGTTCTGGTGTCCTCAACATAAAAAGGACATGGAACTGCTGGAACAAGTCCATAAGAGGGCGACCAGGATGATCAGGGGACTGGAGCACCTCCCATATGAAGACAGGCTGAGGAAACTCCCCTGTTTAAGTTTTAACCCGTTACCCCTTGTCCTGTCACTACAGTCCCTGACAAAGAGTCCCTCCCCAGCATCCCTATAGGCCCCCTTCAGGAACTGGAAGGCTGCTATGAGGTCCCCACGCAGCCTTCTCTTCTCCAGGCTGAACAGCCCCAACTTCCTCAGCCTATCTTCATACGACAGGTGCTCCAGTCCCCTGATCATCCTGGTGGCCCTCCTCTGGACTTGTTCCAGCAGTCCCATGTCCTTTTTATCTTGAGGACACCAGAACTGCACACAATACTCCAGGTGAGGTCTCACAAGAGCAGAGTAGAGGGGCAGGATCACCTCCTTCGACCTGTTGGTCACGCTCCTTTTGATGCAGCCCAGGATACGGTTGGCTTTCTGGGCTGCGAGCGCACACTGCTGGTTCATGTTAAGTTTCTCATCGACCAACACCCCCAAGTCCTTCTCCGCAGGGCTGTTCTGAATCACTTATCTGCACAAACTGTAGCTGTGCCTGGGAGTGCTCTGACCCAGATGTCATACATGCTCCAGGATATGCTCCAGCATGTCCAGGATACATGATCTTCGGGAAGAACAGTCATGGGAGACAAGGAGGTGGTGTCACCCTGTATGCAGGGTACCAGGTGGAGGGCAGAGCTCCACCTGGGGATGAATGAAGGGCCAATGGAGAGATTACAGGTCAGAATTAAAGGGAAAGAAGGGACAGGGAACACGACACTGGAGGTCTGCTACAGGCCACCTGACCGGGAAGACAGAGTGGAGGGGGCCCTTTGCAGAAGGATATGTGCAGCACTGCATTCATAAGCCCTGGTCCTCATGTGGGACTTCAACCACTCTGATATCTGCTGAACGGACAATACAGCAGGGCGTAAGCAATCCAGGAGGTTCCTGGAAAATGTAGATGATAACTTCCTTCTCTAAATGAACCAATCATGAGAGGGGCTGTTGGACGTTGTTCTCACCAAAAGGGAGGGATTTGTGGGGAATGTGAAGCTTGAGGGCAGCCTTGGCTGTAGTGACCACGAAATGGTAGTTTGAGATCCTTAGGGCGGCAAGCTCGCTACCTTGGACTTCAGAAGAGCCAAGACATTATTCATCATATTTGAGAAGTCGTGGCAGTCTGGTGAAGTTCCCGCTGACTGGAAAAGGGGAAATATAACCCCCATTTCTAAAAAAGGAAATAAGACAGACCCAAGAAACTACAGACTGATCAGTCTCACCTCAGTACCTGGCAAGGTCATGGAGCAGATCCTCCTGGAAACTTTGCTAAGATGTGGACAAAAAGGGGGTGATTGGTGACAGCCAACGTGGCATCACTAACGGAAATCATGCCTGACAAATTTGGTGGCCTTCTATGACAGGGCTATGGCACTGGTAGATAAGGGAACAGCAACTGACATCTTCTACCTGGACTTGTGCAAGGCCTTTGACACTGTCATCCTTGTCTAAATTGAAGAAGCATGGATTTGAAGGATGGACCACTCAGTGGATAAGGAATTGTCTGAATGGCCACACTCAAAGAGTTGTCATTAATGGCTTAATGTCTATGTGGAGATCCGATTAATAAAATAGGGGTAACTATTTAGGTTAGAAATTAAAACCAAATTTCTAACCATCAAAACAGGAAAGTTTGAGAATAAATAGGGAACAAAGTATAGAAGTACTTTAGAATTAGCTATAACTTTATGGAAAAACTAAACAATGTGATTTATTATCAGTGATCTCTTAGAATGAATTTATGCTACAGGGCAACAATGTTCCAGAACACACCCTGTAATCCCAGCCCCCTGATCATCTCTGAAGCTTTTCTGTGCATACAGGTTTCATCTGGGGGAGAAAAGATACCAGACACAGAAGAATGGAGGGCAGCCTATTTCCGCTAACCTCAACATAGTATTAAGCCACAGCATTGGTTCAATCAGGGACCAGAGCCAGGGGCACAAGACAGAGCATTTACACCCCAGAGCACAAACAAAGCTTACCATATGTTCTGTTTACTACAAGCCGACCTTAGATAAGTGAATGCTTATGAGGATAAAATGAAAGAAACACACAAACTGAAAACAAAAATTCAGGATGGGATTACACATTTAACTATCATGGATACCTCCACTGCAGTCCTCAAATATTTATAAATAAGAACTGAATTAATGCAATATCATCAATAATAATTCCTCAGAAATAAAATTTTACCTGAATTGGAACAGGATCTTTAAGGTAATATCCTTCAACAATCTGCTCTTTTCTATAATGTTCAATGATCTCAGCAATACTGTTCAAAAAAAAAAAAAATTAAAATGTTAAATCAGTTAGTTTTTCCTCTGTATGAGAATTTGCTTTTCCATTCAATCGCACTACATTTCCTCAGAAATTCATAATAAAACTCGTGTTAAACATCATAATCTTAAGAGCGATGACAATTTACTAATACATTGAAGTCAAGAAAATTCACAGAACTGTACTCATGATGTATTAATTCCAAACTACACAGAAAATTTTCAGGCAGTTGTTCAAAATTACTGTATTGGGTCTGGCTGAGATGGAGTTAACTTTCCTTATAGCAGCCCTCATAGTGCTGTGCCCTGTATTTGTAGCTAGAATGTGCTGATAAAAAACCAGTCGTGGCTACTGCTGAGTAGTGTTCACACATCATTGAGGCTGTCTTTCCAACCCCATTCCTCAAAGGCCAGAAAGCTGGGGTGGGAAAGAGGTTGGGAAGGGACATAGCCAGAACAGCTGACCCAAACTGACCAAAGGGATATTCCATACCATATGATGTCTGCTCAGCAATAAAAGTTAAGAGAAATGAGGAGATGGAGCATTCGTTATTAAGGTGTTTGTCTTCCAAAGCAACTGCTATGCTTACTGAGGCCCTACTTCTCCGGAAGTGGCTGGACATCACCTACTGATGGGAAATAGAGAATAAATCTTGTTTCCCTTTGCTTCCACATGCAGCCTCTGCTTTTCTTTATTAAGATGCTTTTTTCTTGACCCACGAGTTAATCTTATTTTTTCCCCCTTGTCCCACTGAGGAGGGGGATTGAGAGAGGGACTTGGTGGGCACCTGGCAGCCAGCCAAGGTCAACCCACAACAATGCCCTATGAGTACGCTTTCTTTTCTACATTCAAGTAACACGTGCATTTCTCAGCTCTCTAATAGCAAAATTGCTGTTCTATTGTTAATATTTTTCAAAGTCCTAGAGAAACTAGGGAAGAGGAATGAGAGATAGATACTTCAAATTGTGTAAAGGAATTTCTTTGAAAGAAGACAGGAGTGGGAAATAAAAAAGTTTTTCAACGTGGATTATGCAGGTTATACTTCAAAATCACTGAGCTATCCTGTTAAATTAGCTACCCAGTCGGTAACGCTCCTCTACAGGGAAGCTTGCATTCCAATTACCAGAATCAGGTTTAAATTGTATTTTGAAGGATTGGGAGAGAAATAGTGACAGATGCAAGTTAAAATATAATTGCTCTTATTTTTGCAGTTATTGGAAGTTACGTTGTAATAAAGAGAAGCAACGTTAACATCAATACAGATGAATTATTCACATACAAAATAATAACGTGAAAATAAAGAGCCAAGTAATTAAGTGGAGAAGAAAAATATATTTTGTGTTCTTTCTCACTTCATATATGTTGTTAGCTGTGTGTGCAAATATAATCAATAAGGCACACGTGCTAGATCTTTGGCATATTACAATTGGATAAAAAATTGTCCGAGGGAAAGATGCTATAAAAATGATCATAAAAGCATGCAAATAAACCGATAGAAAGACGTGTTTGCTTTTTCTCTATCTCATTCTTCTAAAGCTATGAACTACTTATGCTTGTTAAGTCAATGAATCTTCCCAGAAACATTTTTATTTATCAGGTTAAGGGACTAGAATCAGCATTACTAAAAATCAAATAATTTTAAATTTTTATTGATATGCAATACGCATATGCCATTTTCTCCATTGAAATTTCAGCTTTACCACACTGCAAAAAATAATCATAGAATCATAGACAGGTTTGGGTTGGAAAGGACCTTAAAATCATACAGTTCCAATCCCCCTGCCATGGGCAGGGATGCTTCACACTAGACCAGGCTGCCCAAGGCCCTGTCCAACCCAGACCTGAACACTTCCAGGGATGGAGCATTCACATCTTCCTTGAGCAACCTGTTCCAGTGCCTCACAGTAAAGAACTTCTTCCTTATATCTAACTTGATAATCACTTATTGTATTTTGCATGTTGAACAGCTTTTACCAACATCGTGTTATGAGGGGAAACAGTAATAAGCCAGCTTTATATAATATTTTCCTTAGTCATCAAATCAAGAATACTTTGACTGTCAATGTCTCCTCTCCTTCCCTGGCTAATAAAACAGTAGTCATCCCTCAACATGAGGCAATTTCCTGATTTCTTCCAATGTCATAAAATAAGCTAAAGAATAAATTGAATTGTATTTGAAAACTCAGACTAGAACCTTTATGCCTCAATGGACTGATTAAGATTTTTTTTTCTTTATCCCTCTTCTCCACCATACAAACTCAACTCAGATAATCACTGTATATTGTCTTTTACCACTAAAGCTGCCCAAATGACAGAACAAGCCAAAAATTGCAAAAAGAAAGATAACCACATATCTTGAAATTCACTTGAGAACAAATATGCAAGCGATACAAGCTATCTAACACGTAAAATGTAAAACATAATCAGTGACCACAAAATGACTGTAAGTGACAGGAAAAAAGAGTTTATAACTCATTTCAGCATCTGACAGCAACAAAATTTTACTTACAAAAAATACATCAAGGAAAATATAAATAAGCATGAATTTTAAAACTGAATGGTTAAACTTGGTTCGATGTAGAGAAATAAAGATGAATCTCAAAACTACATTACAGTTACTTCAGTAATTGTAAAACATTTAGCATAGGGATCTGGCTGCCCAGATCCTAGCTATGCGAAAAATTTTAAAAGTATCTCATCATTATGAGCGGTATTATTCTTTTAATACTTAATGGGTGAATTAAAAGTTATTTCGACTACTGACATTCCAAATAGTGAAGAATCCAGAAAGCAGAATACTATTCTATACATCATTAGACTATTTAAAAAAAGAATTAACATGTTAAGCCCCTATTGCTCAGCCTATCATAAAACCATAGAATAGTTAGTGCTGGAAAGGACCTTAAGATCATCTAGTTCCAACCCCCTGCCATTGGCAGGGACACCACACACTAAACCATGTCACCTAAGACTCTGTCCAACCGGGCCTTGAACACCACCGAGGATGGAGCATTCACAACATCCCTGGGCAACCTGTTCCAGTGTCTTACCACCCTAACAATAAAGAACTTCTTCCTTATATCCAATCTAAACTTCCCCTGTTTAAGTTCGAACCTGTTACCCCTTGTCCTATCACTACAGGCCCTAATGAAGAGTCCATCCCCAGCACCCTTCTAGGCCCCCTTCAGACACTGGAAGGCTGCTATGAGGTCTCCATGAAGCCTTCTCTTCTCCAGGCTGAACAGCCCCAACTTTCTCAGCCTATCTTCATATGGGATGTGTTCCAGCCCCCCTACCATCCTCATGGCCCTCCTCTGGACTTGTTCCAGCGGCTCCATGCCCTTCTTATGTTGAGGACACCAGAACTGTATACAATACTCCAAGTGGGGTCTCACAAGAGCAGAGTAGAGGGATAAGAATACCTCCTTCGACCTGTTGGTCATGCTTCTTTTGATGCATCCCAGGATATGGTTGGCTTTCTGGGCTGCGAGCGCACACTGCTGGTTCATGTTCAGTTTCTCATAGACCAACACCCCCAAGTTCTCCGCAGGCCTCCTGACATTCTTGTCTGACTTCTCTTTCTTGGGATGCATTGCGCCTGAGCTTGCAGGAGGGGAACCTTGAATATTAACCAGCTTTCTAGGTCCACTCTCCTGAAGTTCAAAGTAGTGAGACTGCTGTGCGCCCTCCTTGCCGCCCTAAGGATCTCAAACTCGCCTGTTTTGTGGTTACTATAGCCAAGGCTGCCCTGAAGCTTAACATTCTCCACTGGCCCCTCCTTTTTTGGGAGAACAAGGTCTAGCATAGCCCTGCTCCTAGTTGGTTCCTGTATTGCTTGATGAAGGAGGTTATCATCAACATATTCCAGGAACCACCTGGATTGCCTGTGCTCTGCTGTGTGGACCCTCCATCGGATATCAGGGTGGTTGAAGTCCCCAATGAGGACAAGGGCTTGTGAATGCAAGGCTGCACCTATCTGTCTACAGAGGGTGGGGTTCTGCTACAGGCCATATGATCAGGGGGACTCTGTGGATGAAGCTCTCTATAGACAGATAGGAGCAGCCTCACACTTGCAGGCCCTTGTCCTCATGGGGGACTTTAACCACCTGGATATATGTTCGAGAGATGGTATGGCCCGGCACAAGCAATCCAGGAGGTTCCTCGATTGCGTGGAAGACAACTTCCTCACGCAAGTGATAAAAGAGCCAACAAGGAGAGGTGCCATGATTGACCTCATGCTCACCAACAGGGAGGAGAAGGTGAGGAATATGACCCTCCAAGGCAGCTTTGGCTGCAGTGATCATGAGATGGTGGACTTAGAGATGCTTAGGGCAGTGACAAGGGCACACAGCAAGCTTGCTGTCCTGGACTTCAAGAGATCAGACTTTGGCCTCTTCAGGAACCTGCTCAGTAAGGTTCCATGGGATAAAGCCCTAGAGGTAAGGAGGGACCAAGACTGCTGGCTGATATTCAATGATCAGCTCCTTCAAGCTCAGGAGTGTTGCATCCCAACACGAAGCAAATGGGGCAGGAAGGTCAGGAAGCCTACAGGAAGGGTTTCTATAGGTATGTCACAAATAAAAGACAGACTAGGGATAATGTGGACCCTCTCCAGAAGCAATCGGGAGAGCTGGCTACCCCGGATTTGGAGAAGGCTGAGGTTCTCAATTACTTCCTTGACGCCGGTTTCACTGGCAAGTGCTCTGACCACACCGCCCAAGTCTTGGAAGGTAGATGCAGGGACTGTGAGAATGAAGACCTTAGGCCCACTGTAGGAGAGGATCTGGTTCAAGACCATCTTCAAAATCTGAACGTGCACAAGTCCGTGGGACCTGATGAAATCCATCCACGGGTCCTGAAGGAGCTGGCAAATGAAGTTGCTAAGCCACTGGCCATCGCATTTGAAAAATCATGGCAGTCAGGTGAAGTTCCCGACGACTGGAAAAAGGGAAATATAACAACCATTTTCAAGAAGGGGAAAATGGAAGACCCAGAGAACTACAGACCAGTCAGTCTCACATCTGTGCCTGGCAAAATCTTGGAGCAGGTTCTCCTGGAAAGCATGTTAAGGTACATGAAAAAAGATGAGGTGCTTGGTGACAGCCAACATGGCTTCAGTAAGGGGAAAAACTTCCTGACCAATTTGGTGGCCTTTTATGATGGGGCTACAGAACTGATGGATTATGGCGAAGCAGTTGATGTCATCTACCTGGACTTGTGCAAAGCATTCAATGCTGTCCTGCATGACATCCTTGTTTAAACTGGAAAGATATAAATTTGATGGATGGACCACCTGGTGGCTCAATTTCCTAATGGAAACGAGTAATGAGTGGTGTCCCTCAGGATTTGGCAGTGGGACCAATCTTGTTCAACATATTTTCCGGTAACGTGGACAGTGTGATTGCTTGTGATCTCAGCAAGTTTGCCGAAGATACTAAGCTGTGCAGTTTGGTTGATACGCTGGAGTGAAGGGATGCAATCCAGAGGGACCTTGACACACTTGAGAGGTGGGCCAATGAAGTTCAAAAATGCAAAGTGCAAGGTCCTACACCTGGGTCAGGGCAATCCCAGGCACAGCTACAGATTGCATGGAGAAGTGGTTCAGAGTAGTCCTGCAGAGGAGGACTTGAGGGTGCTGCTTGATGAGAAACTTAACATTTGCTGGCAGTGTGCGCTGGTAGCCCAGAAAGCCAACTGTATATTGTGCTGTATCAAAGAAGTGTTTCCTTACTATTCTTCAGGCTCTTTTTTTTTTTTTTTTTAAGGAAAATCTTGGTCTATAATTTATGTGACTAACTTCAATCAATACACTGCAAACAAATAACAGATCAGCTTTATTTTATACATTATTTAATCCCACTTAAAATAACTAAAACAGAAAGAGAAGAATATTAGGAGAAACAACACTATTACCAAGGATGACTTTCTCTAAAGTTCCAGTCTACTACTAGTATTGCATTTAAAAAAGAAACCTTCAAATCACTTAAAGAAATAGCTTATTAAAAGAATCAATTAAAAAAGTGTAACAGATCCATTTAAAAAAGCAGCACTTCTTCAATCTCTAGTTTTTCACCTTGAAGACAAACTACATTTTTAGGTAAGTTAAAAAGAAGAAAAACAGGTGATCTCTCTGCCCAATGCCCAGGGTTCAGCAGTAGCAGTCATTTTTCTCCTTAGTAGCTGGTGCAGTGCTGTGGTTTTGACTTTCAGCCTGGGAACAACGCTGATAACACCAATGTTTTTAGTTGTTGCTAAGTAATGTTTACACTCACCAAGGACTTTCTGAGTCTCATGATCTGCCAGGGAGGAGGGGAAGTCAGGAGGAAGCAGAGACAGGACACCTGACCCAAACTAGCCAGAGGTATTCCATACCACAGCACATCCTGCCCAGGATGTAAATTGAGAGTTACCCAGAAGGGCAAGTTCACTGCTCGGTCGGGCTGAGTATTGGTGGGTAGTGAGTGGTTGTATTCTCTTCCCTTCTTATTTCCCTTATCTTTATTATCGGTGGTAGCAGTAGTGGTTTTGTGTTATAGCTTAGTTACTGGACTGTTCTTATCTCAACCCGTGGGAGTTACATTCTTTCGATTCTCCTCCCCATCCCTCCGGGAGCAGGGGGGGAAGGGGGGGGAGTGAGCAAGCGGCTGCGTGGTTCTGGGTTGCTGGCTGGGCTTAAACCACGACACTCAAGAAATACTCATAGATCATTTCTTTATCTTGCATTAATTCATACTTCCTATGTTTTTGTTTTGGATTCAATGCCATTTGATGCGTTTCAGCCACGTCTGATTGTTCCATAAAACAATTCACTTCAGTCTTCATATATTTGAAGACTTCCATCTTCCAGTGTCCATAACAAATAGACCAGTACAAGAATTAAAAAGCCCATAGAATATAATTCCTTTTTTCCTGTTTTTTATTTATTGCCTTCTGCAGTATATCTTATGGTAAATATTTTGAGGTAGTTACCACGTTCATTTTGCATAATTATCTTGTATTATATACTGTTTGAACTTCCAAGAAGTTTATCAACTTTCAGTAAATGCTAACTTGGACAGAATTTTTGCCTAAGAGTATATTAGCAATTCCCTGAAACGTTCAACTAAAACTAGATGTCTTTCAAAGCCAAGAAGCTCTCTTTCATTGAGCAGTATCTTGGGAAACAAATACCAAAATATTAAAAAAAACCCAAACCTCTAAAAGCATATTATCCTAACTTAGTGATGCTTAATCTTTTAATTTTGTTTTCCATGCAATGCCAAGGAAAGACTCTTCTCTAGGTAAATGTATTTTATATATACACACAAATAAATACCATGGAAGGAAATTAATTTCCTGAAATAATAACTTATTGCAGTAAGCTTCTGGAGTGATACTATCTAATGTTGCAAAGCCATTTGAGACTAATAAGACTTCTGCTAATTTGCTAATTAGTTTGACATCACATAGGGTGTGGGCTTTTACCTTATCATCTTCCTAATAGCCATGTAACATGATAATGGGCAAAAGAGGATTTACCTTCATCAAAGGCTGACACTGCAACTAACTTGATTATCAGTAAGGATGTCTGGAGGCCAGACTGATTAATGTAGAAAGTACTCAAGCAGCCTGTGTGTGGGATATACATAAATTAATAAGGTTCCAATTGCTTAGTCTCAAACCATCTGTCATTTGAAATCATATGAAGTCCACTGAACTTCTTAGGAGACACCTTGACATTTTCACAGACACCAGCTGCTGGATCTCTACTCACCCAGAAGCCAAGCTAGAAGTGAGAGATGATGCCCTGGATTTAGGTGAACAAATCTGGAAAATTTCTGATTATGTGACAGGCAATGGCCTCAATTAAAAAAGAATGGTGAGTTTTCACTACTGAGAAGTCTTGATAATCTTATTCATAGAGCTGTCACTGATTCAAGGATGGAACTGTATTCATAGCTTCTCCCATGAAAGTGGAAACTTATATCTTATTATTTCTTTTTGTACATATTACCATATTTTTATACCTGTGGCAAAACAAACCCATCCCAAATTTCATCACTCTAAATGAAGTGACCTGCACTTCTGACCAAAGTATCATTCACATGTTTTAAGGAATTAATTTAATGATGCTTTTCAATAATGAAGGTAATTTTTCCCTTTCTTGTCAATACCCATTTCTATTATTTATACTTTAAAATCCCTACTGAATGTCTCCAATAAAATGAACATTTTAATATACACAAAACTCCCTATTATAAATAGTAGCTTCCAAGAGAATGAAAAATTCTCCTAATTACATATCATAACCCAATTTATAGGGTAAAGAAAATCATTTACAGAAGGAAAAAACTACTTCAAAAGAAACAAGTTACACTTAAGCTTTTGAAGGCTTTCAGAAGGTGCTTAGTTACAACTAACTACTGGGCAAGTTAGTTAAAACTCTTAGCATATTCTTAAGAAATACTGAAATCTTATGATCATATTAGTAAGTTATCAGTAATATGTTATACAAATTCTTTACAGAAGTATAAAATGCACACAACTATTAAAACTTACCTATTATAATATCTGCCTCCTATCATAAACTGATTGCTTGATGTTGGACATATTTTAAAACGCTGAATATTTTCACAGGTCCGAAAATAAAGTGAATAATCACCAGGTGTATTATCTGAAGGCCTCACAAGAAAACTGCACACCTGACCAACTGAAAAGATATCATAATACAGTGTTATTCACTGTTACTTCTGTGTCATTTATGAGCTCTTATCAAAGCTCTTTCTCTACAAATTAACAAGAATTGCACACTTAAAGGAAAGTCTGATTTAAGTTTCAACAGTGATCTCTGTTCTTCACCCAAATAGGATGAAGTAGTACTAAACTGCCAGTTAATGCAAAATCATTTGGCTGTAGCTGACAACCTATCCCCACTTCTGCCACCTCTTTACAAGAGCATATGGGGGTGTAAGTTTGACAATGTTTAAAAAAAAATCCAAAACACTTTTGTTCTCATATTTAAGGTCTGTTATTTAAAAGTATGAGTCATAAATCTTGATGTTTTCATTTTAAAAATGAGGAGCCTAAAAAGTTTATAATATATTCTCCTATAAGTACATAACAGTATTTTCTCCTCAGCTTTTTGATGAAGCCCAAGATATTTTTAATTTACATTACAAAAATAAAAAATATTTAACTATTTCAATTAGAATTATGAAACTAACTGTACTTGAGAACATAAAAAAAATACTCAGTGTTCAGCCATGAGGATTTTTTCCAATGTAGTAGCAACTACAGGTCTGATGTTCACATGTTTATACAGGAAAAACAGGGTTTGCTGCAGTCTGTTATAAACACGATTGCTTTGTGTCATTCCACTATCACTGTATTTCCATGTGAAATACAAGTACCTGTCATCAGCAAATTGTAAGCCTCTTGTTTGGAGATCTTCCCATGGAACCATCTTAAAGATAAAGAGGAAAAATTAGAAAGCAAGACTATCATTTCTCTTTTTTAGTTGTTGTGACATCTAAGGTTCTGACACTTATGAACTAATATCTGGCACCTATGAATTAATCTTTATTTAAAAAGTCTAGCACATATAGATTATATAAGCAACTTTTATGTTACTCAGTGATTCTGTTTTTCTACCAATAGAATGAAAAAATAATATCTACAGCTATATAAACTACCTCATTTCAATACAAGTGTCCAACACATAGTAGACGTTCAAATCCAAATGTGTTTAGAGATGAAAAGGCACTGTTTAAATGCTAGATAATTTGACAGGCATATTTGAAGTCAGTCTCAGATAGCAATTTATTTGAAGTGTGAAATACAAAGCCCAAAGAGATTAATAGAAACTAAATACTGTATGAAATAAATAAAATTAAATTTTGCTAGAAGCTAAGGAAATAAAACCTAGCTTTGTTAGACTACTGAATATGAATTGCTTTAATCTCACACCTTGCATCTTCCACAGAGTCCTGCATCAGAGCATCCTAAAATAATACAGCAATCTGTCCAGTATCAACCTGATACCTATGATTACAGGAAACAGCTTGACATTGTATGTTTACATGTGGCACATCACATGCTACATCTTAAGAGTTCATCCTGTCCTTTACAGGAAAACTAGAAACACGGCTTTTGATTGCAGACTGTGCACGCAGACATTTAAGTGTGTAAAATAAAGCCTCATCTATGCATCAAAAAAGAGCACTAGTTCTAATTTGCTTTCTATATTACCTTTACAGGACAGTCTCTGGCTATTTGAATATTCACAGAAATCCCTGACTCCCCTGGAATCCTCTGAGTAGCATGAGTAACTGGACTGAGTGTCAAAGCTGTAAGAATCTGCTATAAACTACTTCGTTTAAAAAAAAAAAAAAAAAATCCTGTATTTGAAGGCATCCCTACTACTGTTATGCTGCTATGCCAAAAAAACAAAAACAAAAAAAAAAACCAACCCAAAACCCCACAAACAAAGAAAAAAGGCAAAAAAACCCAAACAAACCCAACCCACAAACAAACAAAAAAAACCAAACCACCACACCAACACAAGAAATGCCTTCTCCAATCATCAGTCCTTTGGAAACTGCAAACTGGGCAATAAATACAGGAAGCAGCAGCTGAGATTATAGCAAGCAAATAGAGGACAGATGAAGTTATCCAGCTACTAGAAATTTTCTGTAACTTTCATTTGCTACTCAACTACTGAAAACAGTATAACAATCAATAGTTTTGTGCAATATCAATTCATTGTTCATTGTAGATAATATTAGGCTTTGGATTTTTTAATATTTAACAAGTTGGAATTCACTGCAAACAGATTCTTCTACAGTCTCCTGGTTTTTGCTTTAAGTGTTAGCACATAAGGCTAATATAGAGAAAGTGTTACTATTATGCTATAATTCCTCTAATGCATTTAGAGTTGACCAGACCTCTAAGGCAAATCGTATATGTATAAAAACCCCCACAAATCAGAAAACACCACATGCTCCATTGTACATATTCTAGGTAAAGTGATCACAGAGAGACTCATCCAAGATTTTATCACTGCAAAATCCATTAACATTAGGTATAACTAATGCAAGACTTCATGTCAATTACCTATGTATCTTCAACAGCTGGTATAGAAGAAAAGTCTTAAGATAAAAAACAAGTACACACGGTTTTGGTTCACCTTCCCAATCTCATTGCTAAAGTTTACAGTTATTTTATGATTTGCTTTTAATAACAAAACAAAAATCCTTACATTTTGCCTTCATGTGGATCTTCTTCTCTTACCTAATAGGAGAATTAACATATTAAGGATATGACAACAGTATGCTTGAGTTTAGAAAAGTTAACTTCATAGATTAAGACCTTCTGTAGAAATAAACAGCATTAATAAGTCCAAGACATTTTTTAACTAGATGGCTTATTGCACATTTCACATAAAGAGTTTTTCAACTTCATTCACTAAGTGGAAATTCAGCCATAACACTTTATTTCAAAAGATTGTTTCTGTCACTCTTTAAGTCCTTCTTTACATGTAGTAACTTAAACCTCAACTTTACTGAACTTCAACCGTTAATATAGAAATCAATAATATATATATCTATGCTGTAAAACAAACATCATCAAGACTCCAAAGCAATGGTGAACTTCTTTACAAAAAGAATGTGGGAGGATGGGGTGGGTGTTTCTGTCCATTAAACCATCTCTTTCCTGCAGTAATTCAATTACCTTTAGGTCACCTGGTTAGCTTCCTGACTTAGCATAAGCCCTTCTAGGTATAATTAAGTCATCAGTAGACTTTTTAACCCACACTTGGGCCTTAAAAAAAAATTAAAAAATCAAACCAACAGACATACCACGGTGCAAAATTTCAGTCTATGCATTTATGAATGATTCATAGCAAGAATACAATTGAATGACTAGCAAGTTCTTTATCAAAACTAGTGAGTTTAGGGAACTGCCTAATAAGTTCACAGTATCATTCATTGGCACATGAACTTGCTTGGATAATGTGAATAAGTACTTCATTTGGATACTGAATTAGACTTAGAGGTTTGTTAAGCTATTTAAAAAGTGACAGATTCAATTACTGCAGGAAGGTTTAGAAAAGTACATAAAGTCAGGCAGTTAAATGCCACTAGTTTGGGTTTATTTTAATGTCAACTTATACACACACAAAATAAATAAAACCAAAAAAATCTCAGTTCTACAACAGAACTGAATATAAAATTACTTACCACTTCTTCTATCAGATCTTCTACAATAAGACCTTGCTCATCTGTCCGTAGATTTGTAACCCACATCCAGCCATCTTCCAATTCATTATGGACAATAAACATATCTCCTTTAAGGAAACTGAAGAGTTTCAATAAGATTTATGTTAGAAGTACAATCACAATACAAAGTTTAATGAACACAATGAATTCTTGAGCATAATTTCAGCAAAACATTTGAGGAAATCTGAAGATGAAAGATACATTTATTGGTATCCCAAGCACACCACATGCATTTTTCACACAGTTTAAGTAGATATGATAGATGAACATTTATCTTTCTTCAATTTACATTTAGAATCTAATAGATACTTTAAAGTGTGCTATGGACACATAAAACAAAAAACACTACAATAACATTAAAAGATAGTAAAATTCTTCTGAGAAATCAAGAGGGATCAAATATTAAACACAAGTAAAAACAATCAGAGATTCTCTTAATAGCCTAAGAAAATGCTACTTTAATCAAAACCTATATTTGTATAATAAAGTCTGTGCATATCTACTATTTAGGTCTTTGCATATGCAGATAAGTGCTAAAAAGAAGATACAGAATAGTTCATTGAAAAGACATGCAGTTAACTACAATAAGAACATAAATACAAAGCATTAAAACGCCCAAGGTAGTTTCATTACTGGAAGGTTAGTAAAAGCTGTCCTTAAGCGTAATCCCAGACTCAGGTTTACTGGTTTTGGCCGGTATAGAGTTAAATTTCTTCATAGTAGCTCCTATGGTGCTATGTTTTCAAACTGGGCTAAAAATAGTGTTGAGAACACACTGATGTTTTATTTATTGCTGAACAGTGCTGACACAGCATCAAGGCCTTTTTTGGTCTTCACACTGCCCTGCCAGCAAGTAGTTCAGAGATGCACAAGAAGTTGGGAGGGGAAACAGCTGGGACAGCTGACCTCAACTGACCAAAGGGATATTTCAGACCATACAAAATTGTGCTCAGCAATAAACTGGGGGTGGAAGTTGCCAGGTGGTGACAGTGTTCAGAGAGTGGCTGGGCATCAGTTGGTTGATGGTGAGCAATTGCTTTCATTTGAATTATTTGTCTTTCTTGGGTTTTCTTTTCCTCTCTGTTGGTTGGTGCTTGGGTTTTTTCCCTTACAATTAAAAAAAAAAAAAACTTTCTAAATATTAAACTTTCTTTATCTCAAGCCAAGAGTTTCTTTCTCATTTTTACCTTTCCAATTCTTCCCCCATTCCACCGAGGGAATTCAATGGCAAAGTTTATTACTTATTAAATGGATGAAGCATACAAAGGAAAATCATGGTAAAATTGAGCAAAAGATCATAAAATCATAAAATAGTAAGGGTTGGAAAGGACCTTAAGATCATCTAGTTCCGACCCCCCTGCCATGGAATGGGACACTTCACACTAAACCATCTCACCCAAGGCTCTGTCCAACCTGACCTTGAACACTGCCAGGGATGGAGCATTCACAACTTCCTTGGGCAACCCATTCCAGTGCCTCACCACCCTCACAGTAAAGAACTTCTTCCTTATATCTAACCTAAACTTTCCCTGTTTAAGTTTGAACCTGTTACCCCTTGTCCTATCACTACAGCCCTTAATGAAGAGTCCTTCTCCAGCATCCTTCTAGGCCCCCTTCAGATACTGGAAGGCTGCTATGAGGTCTCCACGCAGCCTTCTCTTCTCCAGGCTGAACAGCCCCAAATTTCTCAGCCTGTCTTCATACAGGAGGTGCTCCAGCCCCCTTAGATCAAAGGTACAAAGGATGAGGACGTCCCTCCCATTGAGTCACAAGGTTCAGACTAGATCCCCTTGCTCTCTAAACTCCTGATGGAACCCAGGTGCAGCTGGATCTAGACTTAATCTCAGGCTACAACAATGGTATTCATCTAAAAGGCTACAAGTGTCATTTAGCATCAGCTTGCAGGTTTAAGGTGAATTGCAAGATTTCTAACACCACTTGATTATTAAAGCTAATATACACACACTTGCAATCATATAATCATAGAATGGTTTGGGTTGGAAAGAACCTTATGATCATCTAGTTCCAACCCCTGGCCAAGGGCAGGGACACCTCCCACTAGACCATGTCACCCAAGGCCCTGTCCAATCTCACTGCCAGGGATGGAGCATTTACCACTTCTTTGGGGAACCTGTTCCAGTGCCTCACAACCTTCACAGTAAAGAACTTCTTGCTTATATGTAACCTGAACTTCCTGTTTAAGTTTTAACCCATGGCCCCCTGTCCTATCACTACAGTCCCTGATGAAGAGTCCCTCTCTGGCATCCTCGTAGGCCCCCTTCTTCAGGATAAACAGACCCAATTTTCTCATGCTGTCTTTGTATGAGAAGTGCTCCAGGCCCCTTGTCATCCTCATGGCACTCCTTTGGATTTGCTCCAAAAGCTCCATGTCCTTCTTACATTGGGGACACCAGAACTGCACACAGTACCCCGAGTGGGGTCTCACGAGAGCAGAGTAGAGCAGCAGGATCACCTCCTTCGACCTGCTGGTCACACTTCTCTTGTTGCAGCCCAGTATACAGTTGGCTTTCTGGGCTGTGAGCGCACACTGCTGGCTCACGTTAAGTTTTTCATCAACCAGCACCCCCAAGTCTTTCTCTGCAGGGCTACTCTGAATAACTTCTCCGTCCAACCTGTATCTGTTCCTGGGATTGTCCTGACCCAGGTGTAGGATCTTGCACTTTGCATTGCTGAACTTCCTTGGCCCACCTCTCAAGCGTGTCAAGGTCCCTCTAGATGGCAACCCTTCCCTCCAGTGTGCCAACTGAGCCACACAGTTTAGTGTTGTCGGCAAACGTGCTGAGGGCACACTCAATACCACTATGTCACCAACAAAGATGTTGAACAGGATCAGTCCCAACACCAACCCCTGAGGGACACCACTCTTCACCAGCCTCCACATGGACACTGAGCAGTGTACAGCAACAATCTGCATGTGGCCATCCAGCCAATTCTTTATTCACCTGGTGGTCCATCCATTAAATTTATGTCTCTCCAGTTTAGACAAGGATGTCGTGCAGGGCAGTGTCAAATGCCTTGCATACAGGTATATGATGTCAACTGCTTTGCCCCTATCCATCAGTTCTGTAGCCCCATTATAGAAGGCACCAAATTAGGCAAGATTTCCCCTTAGTGAAGCCATGTTGGCTGTTACCAACCACCTCGTTGTTTTTCATGTCCCTTAGCATGCTCTCCAGGAGAATCTGCTCCATGATCCTGCCAGGCAAAGAGTTGATACTGGTCTGTAGTTTCCTGGGTCTTCCATTTTCCTCCTCTTGAAAATGGGGGTTTGTGAGAGACTGATCTGAAATCAGACTCCACTGTCCTTTGTCTCAAAGATTAGCATGAGATGGGACTGAGATGAGATGAGATGAGAAGCTGAGATGGGACTTCACTGTTCACTGACTGAGGGATGAGTGGGAAAGAGCTAAGACTCTTCCAACCATTGCCTGGAAGACTGGTGTGAGGTACTGGAATGGGACTCCACCATTGTCTCAGAGATGGGTGGGAGGAGTTGAGATAAGACTCTTCTGTCCATTGCCTGGGAGAAGGGAGTGAGAAGCTGAACTGGGACTCCCCTATCCATTGCCTGAGGGTTGAATGGAAAAGAGCTAAGGCTCTTCTGTCCATTACCTGGAGGACTGGTGTGAGGAATTGCTGTCCATTATCCCAGGAATTGCTGCAGACAGGCAGTTGAAAAGCTGGCTGCAAGACCATTGAAACTGGTCCAGCAGGAAGAGATGACATGAAGAACATAGGTACTCCCCCAAACTCATTATAAAAGGGGGAGTAAGACATCCCCAAAATGGGTACCTTCAAGGGGAAGACTCCAGAAGAACGCCTCCACGAGGACACCTACCTCCAACAGACTCTTGGGGGACACTCTGCTCTGGTACCAACTATGAACCCTGAAGAACTCCCACCGCCAACAATGACGATAACGGATCCCTGGGACACCTCTTGATCCACGGTGATGACTATCTCTCTCTTTCTCTGCACCCCGAATCCTTGCTTCATTTTCTAACTTTTTTCCAATCTGTCCTATCGCTATCCCCTTTATTACAATAATTTCCCTTTTTTATAATAACTGTCTTTTTGTAATTAGTAATAAACTTACTAATCGATTACGGTACTTAACCTCATTTGTGTCTTAATTTCACTCTTGGGATCACAAATTGAAACAGGGTCTGGCACTGGGGGTTTCTCCAATCGGACCCTGACAGGGTTATATTTCCCTTTTTCCAGTCATCGGGAACTTCACTTGACTGCCATGATTTTTTAAAATATAATGGACAGTGGCTTAGCAACTTCATCCACCAGCTCCCTCAGGACCCGTGGATGAATTTCATCACATCCCATGGACTTGTGCACATTCAAGTTCCTAAGATGATCTCAAACCTGATTCTCTCCAACAGCGGGCCTAAGGTCTTCATTCTCACAGTCCCTGAATCTGCCTTCGAAGACTTGAGTGGCGTGGTCAGAGCACTTGCCAGTGAAACCGGAGGCAAGGAAGTCATTGAGAACCTCAGTCTTCTCCAAATCCAGGGTAGCCAGGTCTCCCGATTGCTTCTGGAGAGGGCCCACATTATCCCTAGTCTGACTTTTGTTTGTGACATACCTATAGAAGCCCTTCCTATTACCCTTGACATCCCTAGCCAGACTCAGTTCTGTCTGGGCCTTATCTTTCCTGACTGCCCTGGGTTCAGCCATGCCATCCCTCCAACAGATATCAGGGTGGTTGAAGCCCTACACGTGGACAAGGGCTTGAAAGCGCAAGGTTCCTAAGTCATCAAGTGCCTAAACCAACACACACACAGAGACATATATACATGTACATACATTTGTATATAAATATTTATATAAAAAAGGATCCTGGTAAAAAATTCCCTCAGGTTCAGTGAAAATATTCACATCAGTTTTCTCAGCATTCCTCAACAGTCTTGACTATTAGTGAGCAGAAGTAACAGGTAAACGGTCCTCCTATTTCATAAACTTGAGATTTTATGTACTCTGAGAGGCATCCCACTGAGGGAGATACCCTGTCGCAGCCTGCTGAGGTCCAGGAGAGCACAGAGGGTCTCTCTCTTGTGACCACTATTTACAGGGTCATAAGATGATTTGCTTTAGTTATCAGTGAATTTCCATGCTGGCCTCAGTTCTGTGTTGGTTCTAGCAGTTGCACAACACTTATGTTCCAGGTTGTCATTGAATGACTGATCACCCCAACAGAGCTTCTAGTTCAGTCAGATAGTACCCAACATTCCAGACCTCTGTGTGATGCTCCCCACCTTTGCCAGACAACCATAGTTCTTGGTACAGCCAAGGAGCTCTCAGTCATCCAGCTCCTTGCACCAGTGCAAAGGCTGGGGCCTAACAAGAATTCCTGGGGAAGCAGAGAGTTTCAGGAAAGGGGAAGAGGGATACACCACCACAATTGCTGGTCACAATACTGATTTATCTATTCTCATCATTAGTTTCTCCGATCTGCGCTGTGCTCTCATTTTTGCTGTACAAGACTGGGTTTGGCTTTTTCAGTTTTCTGTGCTCTGCAGTGCTTAGCAGTGTTTTGCCTGGGAGATTTATTACTAAAACACTGTCTTTGAGCTTTATCTGGTATTTGGGCTCTGTACTAATGCCATTACTGTACTTCAGGAACCATCTCATGAAGACACTTCCTCTGAAAGGTTTTTTAGTTGAGTAAATACAGAATGGCACTCTCGCCACCTTCTTCCATGATGTTTTCTCCCTTGTTACAATAACTCTTCAGTGTCTTGAACATCCTTGGGAAACCAAAATGTGGCATTTCCTTGGAATACTGTTTTGGCTTTTTCCAAGTTTAACCAACTATTTAGGAATATCACCCAGGCCCCCGAGGCAGTCTGGTTATGGGTGTCAAGGCATGTGGGAGAACATTGGCAGGTTTAGAAAGGTTGTCATCTCCAGTGGTCTGGGACTTCACTCCCAGATCCTGATGAAGAAATAGAATATTTGAAAAAAAGGATGCTCTGGCTATTCCAGAGAGACACATCGCACTGTGCTGGGGCCTGGCCTGCACCTACCAAACACTGCTCTGTACTATTCAGCACCATCAAGGAGAAAGAAAGGTCTCTAGATCTGAAAACATACCAATAGATACTGTGGCTAAACCAGAAACCCAGCCACTTCCATAATTAAAAAGAAACAATGGAAGCAGAAATCAACTCATTTAGTAAGGGATGAAGCTTCTAAGAGGGAGCAGAAGAAAGAATCAAAAGAGGCAACCTGTTCTGCAGCAGAGCAGTCACAAGAGCAGGAGGGGGAATGGACTGAAGTCATAAAGGAGACAGAAACCACCTGATCCCTATCCTTAAGTGAAGCATGAGATATGCAAAACTGTCAACCAGGCAAGCAAATTATCAGCTGGTTGCTCCAGTGCTGAGATACTGGGGCCAACAGTCAGGAATTAGAGGGTAAGGAAGCCATTCAACTGGAATCCCTTGATAGTGATTAAGGCCACTGACAAAGGGATTGGAAAATGGGCAGGAGTCCTCAGCCTTTGGAGGCAACTCCTGTCAAGTGTGAAGGTATCCCTTTAAGGAAGGTCTTGCAAATTCCTGAAACAAGTGGACCACCACTGAGAGAGGCATCCAGTATCTGAGGGAATTAGCCATTACAGAGACAATCAATAGCAGGTATCCAAAAACCCAGATGACATCCAATGCATGCAGTCCATGTGGCAAAAGTTTATATCAAGTGCACCAATATCATACGCCAACACCCTGGTGATAATGAGCTGGAGGGACATGGAAGCACCAAATGTGGATGGATTGGCCAGATAACACAGAACTTGAAGAGAATCTTGCTTCCTCCCTACAGGCCAGCATCCCAGCTGTGGAGAAACTGTTCCAACAGTTGTCCCAGACACCAAATAAGGATAGGACTTCATTACTCATACTGACCAATGTCTTGACTATTAAGAGTCAGACTTTCCATTCAAAGGAGAGGGTTACCAGTGGCACACACCACATGCCACCCTGTGGTTCCATCTGTGTGAAATGGGATGGTAAACCTACCTGGAGACTAGAAGCTAGATTACAGGAACTGCAAGAAAAACCAACCACCAAAAGGCATAGAATCATAGAATCAAAGAATAGTTAGGGTTGGAAAGGACCTCAAGATCATCTAGTTTCAACCCCCCTGCCACGGGCAGGGACACCTCACACTAAACCATGTCGTCCAAGGCTTCATCCAACCTGGCCTTGAACACTGCCAGGGATGGAGCATTCACAACCTCCCTGGGCAACCCATTCCAGTGCCTCACCACCCTAACAGGAAAGAATTTTCTCCTAATATCCAATCTAAACTTCCACTGTTTAAGTTTTAACCCATTACCCCTTGTCCTGTCACCACAGTTCCTGATGAAGAGTCCCTCCCCAGCATCCCTATAGGCCCCCTTCAGGTACTGGAAGGCTGCTATGACGTCTCCACGCAGCCTTCTCTTCTCCAGGCTGAACAGCCCCAACTTCCTCAGCCTATCTTCATACGACAGGTGCTCCAGGCCCCTGATCATCCTGGCGGCCCTCCTCTGGACTTGTTCCAACAGTTCCATGTCCTTTTTATGTTGAGGACACCAGAACTGCACACAATACTCCAGGTGAGGTCTCACAAGAGCAGAATAGAGGGGCAGGATCACCTCCTTCAACCTGTTGGTCCCGCTCCTTTTGATGCAGCCCAGGATACGGTTGGCTTCCTGGGCTGCAAGTGCACACTGCCGGCTCATGCTCATTTTCTCATCGACCAGCACCCCTCCAAGTCCTTCTCTGCAGGGCCGCTCTGAATCTCTTCTTTGCCCAGTCTGTAGCTGTGCCTGGGATTGCTCCAACCCAGGTGTAGGACCTTCCACTTGTCATGGTTGAACTTCATAAGGTTGGCATCAGCCCACCTTACAAGAGTGTCAAGGTCCCTCTGGATGGCATCCCTTCCCTCCAGCATATCAACCGGACCACACAGCTAGGTGTCATCGGCAAAATTGCTGAGGGCGCACTCAATCTCACTGTCCATGTCAGCGACGAAGATGTTAAACAAGACTTTGCACAAGTCCAGGTAGATGACGTCAGCTGCTCTACCCTTGTCCATCAGTTCTGTAGCCCCATCATAGAAGGCCACCAAATTGGTCAGGCAGGATTTCCCCTTACTGAAGCCATGCTGGCTGTCACCAAGCACCTTGCTGTTTTTCATGTGCCTTAGCATGCCTTCCAGGAGAATGTGCTCCAAGATTTTGCCAGGCACAGAGGTGAGACTGACTGGTCTGTAATTCCCCGGGTCTTCCATTTTCCCCTTCTTGAAAATGGGGGTTATATTTCCCTTTTTCCAGTCGTCGGGAACTTCACCTGACTGCCGTGATTTTTCAAATATGATGGCCAGTGGCTTAGCAACTTCATTCGCCACCTCCTTCAGGACCCGCGGGTGGATTTCATCAGGTCCCATGGACTTGTGTGCGTTCAGATTTTTAAGATGGTCTCGAACCAGATCCTCTCCTACAGTGGGCCCAAGGTCTTCATTCTCACAGTCCCTGCATCTACTTTCTAAGACCTGGGTGGTGCAGTCAGAGCCTTTGCCAGTGAAGACCGAGGCAAAGAAGTCATTCAGAACCTCAGCCTTCTCCAAATCCTGTGTAGCCAGTTCTCCCGAAAGCTTCCTCAGGGGGCCTATTTTGTCCCTAGTCTGTTTTTTGTTTGCTACGTACCTGTAGAATCCCTTCCTGTTATCCTTAACATCCCTGTCCAAGTTTAATTCTAACTGGGCCTTAGCCTTCCTAACCTGGTCCCTAGCTTCCCGGACAACATCCCTGTACTCTACCCAGGCCGCCTGTCCTTGCTTCCATTTTTTATAAGCCTCTTTTTTCCTTTGAATTTTCCTCAGCAGCTCCTTATCCATCCAAGGAGGTCTCCTGGCCCTCCTGCTGCACTTCCTTCTAGTTGGGACGCAGCACTCCTGAGCTTGCAGCAGGTGATCCCTGAATATCAACCAAGAGTCTTGGCCCCCCCTGCCCTCCAGGGCTATATCCCATGGAACCTTACTAAGCAGGCTCCTGAAGAGGCCAAAGTCTGCTCTTTGTAGCAAGTGAGCTTGCTACACGTTCTTCTCACTGTCCTGGGGATCTCAAATTCGACCATCTTGTGATCGCTGCATCCAAGGCTGCCCTGGAGCACCACATTCTCAACAAGCCCTTCCCTGTTGGTGAGCACAAGGTCAAGCATGGCACCTCTCCTTGTCGGCTCCTCTATTACTTGCAGAAGGAAGTTGTTTTCCACACAATCGAGGAACCTCCTGGACTGCTTGTGCCGTGCAGTGCCGTCATTCCAACAGATGTCAGGGTGGTTGAAATCCCCCATGAGTACAAGGGCCTGCGAGCGTGAGGCTTTTCCTATCTGTCTGTAGAGTGCTTCATCCACAGGTTCTCCTTGATCAGGAGGCCTGTAACAGATCCCCACAGTAATGTCTCCCACGGCTGTTTTCCCTTTAACCCTGACCCACAAACTCTCTGTAAACTGCTCACCTGTCCCCAGACAGAGTTCCATACTCTCCAGCCTATCCCTAACATAAAGGGCAACTCCTCCTCCCCACCTGCCGGGCCTGTCTTTTCTAAAGAGCCTGTAACCTTCCATTCCAACACTCCAGTCATAGGAGCCATCCCACCATGTTTCTGTTATGACTATTATATCATACCCCCGCAGACGTGCACACATCTCTAATTCCTCTGTAACTCCTCTTGTTTGTTCCCCATGCTACGGGCATTTGTATAGAGGCATCTGAGCCGAGCTCCAAATGAAGCCGGCTTGTTGGCTGGAGCAGCTGAAATATATCTGCAGCTGTAATATATCTACATTGTTCCGAGCATCCATCAAGGAAAATCACTGCTCTAGTATCTGTTGGGGTTTAGTTGCTGGCTGGGGGTAAACCACAATCTCAAGGTCATATGAAAACTTTTCACTGGAGAACAGGGGGACTTCTTGATCAAGTCAGATGATGCATCAGGGATACAGGCAATAGCTATGAGGTACTGAAGCTCATCAACTACTAGTTCAATCCATAAATAGATAGCAATTTTCTATGGAACATCTCTCATCTGAGAGTGTATGATGGATGCATCCACTCCAAGTGGAAAGTACTTTGGTTCACGCATCACAGACAAGTAGGCCTGACTGAAATCAACCCTGCTGTGCAAACCTTGAGAATTGTGCTAGGCCATATCTTCTCAGGAATCAAGTAGTCTAGGCCATGCCTTATCATGAGATAAAAGTAGCAGCCTAAGATGGGACCAGACAAAACTGCCACAGCTGGACGTACATCAAAAGGTTTGCCTATGAGTCAATCACTTCACACTAAATAGGTGTAGTTCCCAGACACAGGCCCATTGAGGTCTCCTATAAAGCAGCAGGCTGCACAGCTGTGACCCCCCTCCCTTGAGAAGACACACCTTGCAAGGTTGAGAAACCCCCTTACTTAGCATCTGATATCTATAATGAAGTAAGCAACATTTTACAATAGAATGATAGAACCATTTTGAGTTGGAAGGGACCTTAAAATCTCATCTAGTTCCAACCCCCCTGCCATGGGCAGGGAAACCTTCCACTACACCAGGCTGCTCAAAGCACCATCTAACCTGGCCTTGAACACTTTCACAGATGGGGCAGCCACAACTTCCCTGGGCAAATTGTTCCAGTGATTCACATCCCCCACAGTAAAGAATTTCTTCCTAATATCTTGTCCTGGTTTCAGCTGGGATAGAGTTAGTTTTCTTCCTAGTAGCTAGTGCAGTGCTATGTTTTGGATTTGGTCTGAGAATAATGCTGATAACACACCAACGGTTTAGTTGTTGCTAAGTAATGCTTACCCTGATCAAGGACTTTTCAGTCTCATGCTCTGCCAGTGAGGAGGGGCACAAGAAGCTGTGAGGGATCAGAGACAGGACACCTGACCCAAACAAGCCAAAGGGGTATTCCATGCCACAGCATGTCATGCCCAGTATATAAAGTGGGGGAAGTTACCTGGAAGGGACTGATTACTGCTTGAGTCAGGCTGGGTATCAGTCAGTGGGTGGCAATTGCATTGTGCATAGAATCGCAGAACCAAATACTTAGGGTTGGAAAGGACCTTAAGAGCATCTAGTTCCAATCCCCCTCCTATGGGCAGGGACACCTAACCCTAGACCATGTCACCCAAGTCTCTGTCCAACCTGGCCTTGAACACTGCTAGGGATGGAGCATTCACAAACTCCTTGGGCAACCAGTTCCACTGCCTTACCACCCTCACAGAACTACTTCCTTATATCAAACCTGAACTTCCCCTGTCCTAGTTTGAAGCCATTACCCCTTGTCCTATCACTACAGTCCCTGATGAATAGTCCTTCTCCAACATCCTCGTAGGCATCCTTCAGATACTGGAAGGCTGCTATGAGGTCTCCACACAGCCTTCTCCAGGCTGAACAGCCCCAACTTTCTCAGCCTGTCTTCAGACAGGAGGTGCTTCAGCCCCCTTATCATCCTCATGGCCATCCTCTGGACTTTCCTGTTTGTTGTCCACTGGACACTGCTGTTCATTGTTAAACTGTTCTTATCTCAATCTGTGGGGTTTACATTCTTTTGATTCTCCTCCCCATCCCGCCCAGGGAGGGAAGAAAAGGGGGTGTGAGCAAGCAACTGCCTGGTACTGAGTTACCAGCTGAGCTTAAACCACAATAGATGGTCATGAGAGCATCTATACTCCACCCTCCACAGACTTCATTGAATTCGCTGGCTGATTTCACCGGAAATTAAATTCCCTTGAAGTACACACCAGACTCCCCCATCTTCACAGCCTGTTTGATTTATTCAAAGGCTTGTTGTTCCTCAGGGCCCCAATTGAAATTGTTCTTCTTCTGGGTCACGTGATAGAGAGGGCTTACAATCAGACTTTAGTTTGGGATGTGCATTCTCAAGAACCGCACAACATTTAAGAAAGCTTGTGTTTCTTTCCTATTAGATGGTGGAAACATTGCTGTTATTTTTTTGATGTTCACATCTGTGGGGTCTGACAATGTCCATCCCTACATGTTATTCCCAAAAAATTATCTCCTGTGCAGGTCCATTAACCTTACTCTATCTAATGGCAAAACCAGCTTTCACGAGGATTTGGATTTTTATTCCCTTTCTCAAAAAATTCCTCTGCTGTATTGCCCCACACGATAATGCCGTCAATGTATTGCAGGTGTTCTGGAGCTTGCCCCTGTTCCAGTGCAGTCTGGATCAATCCATGGCAGATGGTAGGGCTGTGTTTCCAACCCTGGGGCAGTTGATTACAGGTGCATTGGATACCTCTCCAAGTGAAAACAGTGGCCTGCACTCTGCTGCCAAAGGAATTGAGAAAAATGCATTGGCAATAGCAATTGTGGCATCCCACTTGGCTGCCTTTGACTCCAGTTCATATTGAAGTTTGAGCATGTCTGGCAAGGCAACACTCACTTGTGGTGTGACCTCATTTAGGCCACGATAATCTACTGTTAGTCACCCCTCTCCATTAGACTTTCACAACGGCCATATGGGGCTATTAAAGGGTGAGTGGGTCCTGCTGATCACTCCTTGGCTCTCTAATCAACAGATCACCTTATGGATGGCAATCAGGGAGTCTCGGTTGTTGCGATATTTCCCCCGGTACACTGTTGTGGTTACGGTTGGTACATGTTCTTTGACCTTCAGCAGCCCCACAACAGAAGGATCTTCTGAGAGACCAGGCAAGGTAGACAGCTGCATAATTTCCTCCATCTCCAAGGCAGCAATACCAAAAACCCATTGGTACCCTTTTGGGTCTTTGAAGTACCCTCTCCTGAGATTCATGGAGCCTCTGGACCATTCACAATGGGGTGCTTTTGCCATGTCTTCTACATGATGCTGATGGTAAAACCACAGGTACCCTGTGGTATATACCTTCTATACCTTCCCTCTCGAGCAACTGTTAATAGCTGACACGTTGGTCTGTTTAAGTGGGGAGCTGGATATATCCTGTTTCAGTTGCTGGAACTCCCTGGACATTTTTTCCACAGCAGGTGTCCTATCTCTGCTCCCTCCTGGCTTCTTGTGCTTCCTCACTGGCAGAGCATAAGGCTCTAGAGGTCCTTGATCAGGTTAAGTGCTAATGAGCAACAGCTAAAACATTGGTGTGTTATCAGCATTATTCTCAGACTAAAGCCAAAGAGAATATTATAGTATGAGATTATAGTACATTAATTTCACCTAATCCAGAATACTTTGTCCCAAATTTGCTATGAACCTAAGTAATTTATCATGCAGATATCAGAATCCTATCCAGGCACACATAACTTTACATTTTAGCAGTGTCTTTAAAGATATAGAAAAGGTATAATTTCCTACAATTCTTGTTACCATAACAGAATAATTAAATTATTTTTTTCCTAAGTTGGTAGGTGCAATTAGGCATTTACTGGACTTGATGGATCCTACTATGCATAAGAATAGAAATAAGCCGTATTTGCAGTACACAATTAGGTAGTTTCCTCCTGTCTTACCACCTACTTGTATGCTTAGAAGGTCTTCTCAAAGATGTATATCCTCACAGTGTTTTTTAAAGAGGTCAGAATAGACTGAACATGCAATCTTGAGATAAACTTCCACCCCAGTGAGGATATAAAGCTGTAATATTCCTTTCTCTATAAGCTTAGGCTAATTGGGTTCTATCAAGAACCTAATTCCCAATTCATAATTCTATCAATTTCTACAACCAAGACAGTCTCATTAGAAAACAGTACAAACCTCTTGCAATTTTATTTTTTTTTAATCTGGAAAAACCTGTCATCTCAAGAAAACAATATTAATTCCAAACCACTATCATATGTTCTTGTATTAGATACAGGACTGCTGGTTTCACAACCTTTCCATATAACATACATCATGAAAATGCAAGAGAAGTGGGGAGTAAAGACCATCCCATAGATTTTCTTGATAGATCAGTGTTAGAAAGGAAATGAGTAGCTGTTCACAGAAAATAAAAAAAAAGGATGAGAAGAGTGTATTGATTTTATGTAGCAAGGTCTTGGTAGCAGGGGGGTGGACAGGGTTGGCTGAGCCAATCAGTGACTGTGGTAGCACATCTGTGATAACATATTTAAGAAGGGGAAAAAAAAACTGTGGGACAACAGCAACCAGAAAAAGAGATGAGTTAGAATATGTGAGAGAAATAGCTCTGCAGACACCAAGTTCAGTGAAGGAGGGGGAGGAGGTGCTCCAGGTGCTGGAACACAGATACCCCTGCAGCCCATGGTGAAGACCATGGAGACGCAGGCTGTCCTCCTGAAGTCCATGGAGGTTAACAGTGAAGCAGATACACACCCAAAGCCTGTGGGGGACCCCACAACAGAGCAGATGGATATGCATGAAGGAGGCTGTGACCACATGGAGAGCCTGCACTGAAAAAGGTTTTCAGGCAGGACTTGTGACCCTGTGGGGGACCAACTGGAGCAGTCTGGTACTGAAGGACCATACCCTGTGGAAAGGATCCATGCTGGAACAAGTTCATGGAGGACGGTCTCCTGGGGGTGGGCCCCACAGTGGAGCAAGAGGAAGGAGCAGCAGAGACAATGTGTGATGAACTGACTGCAATCCCCATTCCCCTGAGCTGCTGGGGGGGGGAGGGGTGGCAGTACCTAGAGAATTTGAGAGAAGAATGGAGGGATAGGGAGAAGGTGTTTTTAGATTTGTTCTTATTCATCATTATCCTATTCTGGTGTTAACTGTTAACAAATGAAATTAATTTCCCCAAGCCAAGTTTGTTTCACCCGTGACTCTAACTGGTGAATTATCTCCCTGTCCTTATCTTGACCCATGAGGCTTTCATCATAGTTTCTCCCCTCTGTCCAGCTGAGAAGGGTGAGTGATAAGAGCATCCAGAGAGGCAATTCAATAACTTCTAAAAATATTAAGAATACACATTTAAAAGTATTATTTGCTCAATACAGAGTCTTTACAAAAGAGGAAAGGCAAAAGGAAAGGGAATCATTCTTGCTCCATTTCAAGGACAGAGGTTTTAAGCACAGGCAACAGAATGAGTGACAGAATATTAAAGGCAAAGTTGGGTTTTTTTTTTTTTCCTTATTTCAAGGAAGAAATTGGCCGGAAGCTAGGGACCAGGTTAGGAAAGCTAAGGTCCAGTTAGAATAAAATCTGGCAAGGGATGGGAAAGAGAACAGGAAAGGATTCTATAATTACACTGCAAATAAAAGACAGACTAGGGACAACATGGGCCCTCTCTGGAACCTATCAGGAGGACTAGCTACCCTGGATTTGGAGAAGGCTGAGGTTCTGAATTACTTCCTTGCCTCTATTTCACCAGCAAGTGCTCTGACTCCCCTGCCCAAGTCTTGGAAGGCAAATGCAGGAACTGTGGAGAGGATCTGGTTCGAGACCGTCTTAAGAACCCAAATGTGCACAAGGCCATGGGACCTGACAAAATCCATCCGCAGGTCCTGAAGGAGCTAGCAAAATTGTCCATCATATTTGAAAAATTATGCCATTCAGGTGAAGTTACCAATGACTGGAAAAAGGGAAATATAACCCCTATTTTCAAGAAGGGGAAAATGGATGACCCAGGGAACTACAGACCAGTCAGTCTCACCTCTGTGCCTGGCAAAATCCTGGAGCACATTCTCCTGGAAGGCATGCTAAAGGCACATGAAAACCAACGAGGTGCTTGGTGACAGCCAGCATGGCTTCACTAAGGGGAAATCCTGCCTGACCAATTTGGTGGCCTTCTATGATGGGGCTACGGAACTGATGGACAGGGGTAGAGCAGGTGACATCAACTACCTGGACTTGTACAAAGCGTTTGACACTGTCCTGCATGACATCCTTGTCTCTAAATTGGAGAGACATCAATTTGATAGGTGGACCGCTCGGTGGATAAAGAACTGGCTGGATGGCTGCACGTAAAGAGTTGTAGTCAACAGCTCAATGCCCAGTTGGAAAACAGTAATGTGTGGTGTCCCTCAGGGATTGGTGTTAGGACTGGTCTTGTTCAAAATCTTTGTTGGCAACATGAAAAGTGGGATTGAGTGAGCCCTCAGCAAATTTGCCAACAACACTAACTTATGTGGTTTGGTTGATATGCTGGAGGGAAGGAATGCCATCTAGAGGGACCTTGACACACTTGTGAGGTGGGCTGATGCCAACCTTATGAACCAAGCCAAGTGCAAGGTCATACACCTGGGTCAGGGCAATCCCAGGCACAGCTACAGGTTGAGCGGAGAAGCGATTCAGAGCAGCCCTGCACAGAAGGACTTGGGGGTGTTGGTTGATGAGAAACTTCACATGAGCCGGCAGTGTGTGCTCGCAGCCCAGAAAGCCAACTGTATCCTGGGCTGCATCAAAAGGAGCGTGACCAGCAGGTCAAAGGAGGAGATCCTGCCCCTCCGCTCTAGTGACACCTCACTTGGAGTACTGTGTACAGTTCTGGTGTCCTCAACATGAAAAGGACATGGAACTGTTGGAACAAGTCCAGAGGAGGGCCACGAGGATGATCAGGGGACTGGAGCACCTGTCGTATGAAGATAGGCTGAGAAAATTTGGCCAAGGGGTAATGGGTTCAAACTTAAACAGGGGAAGTTTAGGGTTAGATAAGGAAGAAGTTCTTTACTGCGAGTGTGGTGAGGCACTGGATTGGGTTGCTCAAGGAAGATGTGAATGCTCCATCCGTGGCTTTGTTCAAGGCCAGGTTGGATAGAGCCTTGGACGACATGGTTTAGTGTGAGGTGTCTCTGTCTGTGACAGGGGGGTTGGAACTAGATGATCTTAAGGTCCCTTCCAACCATAACTATTCTACCATTCTATGATTCTAAGATACTAAAAATACTATTCTTTGTTTTATCAGAGTAAATTTTCACATTCTCTTTCTAGTGGTCAGGATAGGTTCTGCTTGAACTATTTATCTGTTACTAGCTACTTCTGCAGGCAAATACAGAGCCAAATTTCAAACCCTCACGAGACATTTTCATATAGAATTCTTTCATGCATAAACTTAACATTTTTCTCAAAGTAGGAAAGCCTTTGAAATTAGTAATGTTCTACTTCTAGACTAAGTTTCATAGTTCTAGACATTAAACATAACTCTTCTTACAATTAATACAAACAGTATACCCAAAATAAAAATGTTATTGCTATATCGGGGGGGCGGGGAGGGAAAAAAAACACAAGTATAGTGAACATATACTAAAACCATTAGTATTTATAAATACTCCAAGAATTTCACAACTGCTTCTACCTCTTATTAAAACATACCTTATTTCATCAGTTTCTGGCACTTTGGTGTAAGGTAGAATTGCTCGAACTCTTCTTCTATCCTCCACAGGCTACAATTTTAGAGAAGAGTGCATAGATATTAATTTTACCTTTCACTCTAGTTTAGACTTCCTTCCCCCAACATTATGCTATTCTGAGGCAAAAGACTGGTAATAGCCATTGTATCCCTTTGCTATTTTTAAGTTTTCAAAGGGTCAAAAAAAGTAAGAGCGGGAAATGCTTAATTCCTGAAGTTGTCTACAAAAGCTCTCATTTTGTTTCTAGCCTTCTGACATTATCTGTCACATTTTCTCCAAAAATCAAATTGCCAATAATGTCATTCCCATGAAAGAGTACTTTAGAACTTTCTTTCATTTAGTGGAAATTTATGAAAGTTTAGCATTCAGAAACATTTTTATTGGGGGGGTGGTGGTGGTTTGTTTGAGTTTTGTTTGGGGTTTTTTGTTGGGTTTTTTTTGGGGGGGGTGTTGGGATTTTTTGTTAGTTTGTTTTAATTACTGTCTTAAGGATGGTCAATTGAAAGAAACACAGCTTTCAGTAGCTTTGGTTATTTCCAGGATGCTTATTTTGAAATCTTTGCTACAAAATAGCAATATTATTTTGAAATATTTTATTAAGTCAGTATAAAACCATAGGGCTAACTACATTACAATGGTGATCTTTACTAGCCAAGAACCACACATTTTCTGGTTTATCTCAGTTTAAATACAATGTTATTACTATATTTGGAGACATCTGCAGTACCTGATATATAGCTTTCTCATTAGATATTTTCATTAAAAAAAACCATTTTTTTAATATTACTTTCTATGAGCAACAACATGCTTATATATTCCTTATATTTCACCATACATTGAGACAGCTCAAGAATTAGTGGAAGATGTCTACAATGCTTTTTTCATAGAAAACTATGAAAATCAAATGCAAGATTAATGATGTTAATATTTAAGTAAATTACATTTAAAAAATTTACTACTTGCCTCTGGAGGTGCTACTGGAAAGAATAGTTTTTCCCCCTTTAGCAAACAAGACACATGACTGTAATAACCAATTAAGTCCGAGAGTGATACAAAGCGACGTCCACCAATGTAATAGTCTCCACACATGGCAATAATCCTATTAATAAAGAAAAGGAAGCTTGACAGAAGAAAATCTTTTGCTACAAAACATTTGTGTGTTATTTTATTGGGCTTATGACTTTTTTTATATAAAGGATAATGTTGAGTTTTTAAAGCAGGCTATGTTCAACAAAATACACTATTACAAACTCACTCATATACACACACCTTCTCCCCTTAACTAATTAATAAATATTTGAAGACTGCAAAGAGATGTAGTTTAGAAAAAAGTAAGCAGATTTGCTAGAACTAGATGAAATTAAACACAAAAAATGTAATTACCAGCATCTTGGACAAATTACATACTACATTAATACTTCTATAATGCAGCACACAGCTTATATGCTAGGCCTGTATAAACGTGGCAAAGTATCAATACATTTTGATAACAAATAACTGCATTTAATTCCGCAGTGCAGAATACTAAAATACCTTCAAAAATTACTTTTCCACAGTTAGTCTGGTATCCATGCTAAAAATAAGAAAGAACTTTGTAATAATAATATACTCAATTTTAAAGCCTGCTAATAAATAGGAAAAAGGCTTTAAAAAAAAGCATTTCAATAATTCAACACAAAATTAAATTCTTAGAAAACTGCTCATCTTAGTAAATTATGTAGTTGGGGGGGTGTTGTAAGTTTGTTTTGGGGTTGGGCTTTTTTGCAGGGTGATGGTGCATATTTTAGTCCTCAGATTTGTGAATGCATTTTGTCATACAAACAAAAAGGTAAATACCATGTCTGTTCATATTTCTATGCAACACAAGTTATGAAAATAGTTAGAAATAATTGATTTAGATAAGAGAGTTAACATTTTGTAATGGGTTCAGAAGTAGCAGTCATTTTTATGATACCTTAGTTACAGGACTGCTCTTATCTCAACCCGTGGGGTTTATATTATTTTGATTCTCCTATTCCTCCAGGAGTTGGGGAAGGAAGAAGGGGGGGAGTGAGCGAATGGTTGCATGGTTCCGAGTTACCAGCTGGGCTTAAACCACAACAGTTCTTTCTGGTGCCCAATGTGGGGCACGAAGTGATGAGATAACGACAGATCTCACCGGAGTGTGTCCAATCGTATTTGTGATAAGCATTCATTGTTTCAGATTAATAGTCACTCATCACAATGCTGATTTATGTGCTCTCAGAGTTGTTGTGCTTGGTCTCGGAGTTTCAGCATGTCACACCTTACCTACAGCCGGTATTTGCTGATTCAGTGTTTATTGGCTAGGGGACCTGGGCTAGCTAAGGTTATTGTTTCACTGTACTTCATGGTAATGACTTGTAATACAGTAGACTTTAGAGAAGAGATTCAGAGCAGCCCTGTGGAGAAGGATGTGGAGGTGTTGGTAGATGAGAAAATGAACATGAGGCGGCAGTGTGCACTCACAGCCCAGAAAGCCAACCGTATCCTGGGATGCAGCAAAAGGAACATGACCAGCAGATCGAAGGAGGTGATCCTGCCCCTCTACTCTGCTCTTGTGAGACCTCACCTGGAGTATTGTGTGCAGTTCTGGTGTCCTCAAGATAAAAAGGACATGGGACTGCTGGAACAAGTCCAGAGGAGGGCCACCAGGATGATCAGGGGACTGGAGCACCTGTCGTATGAAGATAGGCTGAGGAAGTTGGGGCTGTTCAGCCTGGAGAAGAGAAGGCTGCTTGGGGACCTCATAGCAGCCTTCCAGTTCCTGAAGGGGGCCTATAGGGATGCTGGGGAGGGACTCTTTGTCAGGGACTGTAGTGACAGGACAAGGGGTAACGGGTTCAAACTTAAACAGGGGAAGTTTAGATTGGATATAGGGAGGAAATTCTTTCCTGTTAGGGTGGTGAGGCACTGGAATGGGTTGCCCAGGGAGGTTGTGAATGTTCCATCCCTGGCGGTGTTCAAGGCCAGGTTGGACAGAGCCTTGGACGACATGGTTTAGTGTGAGGTGTCCCCGCCCATGGCAGGGGGTTGGAACTAGATGATCTTGAGGTCCTTTCCAACCCTAACTATTCTATGATTCTATGATTCTAGACTCATTGATCATGAAACTTGGATGGTATGCGTTCTCAGTGTGGTCATCACCTCTATACTTTTTGAGACATATAATGGATTTTTTTAACAATTACACATCTTTCTTTTTCCCTTTTTCGGAGGGTCAAACTATGGAGGACATATTCCCTTACGCACTCTGCTCCCCCACCAGGCTATTTACAGTGGGAGAAGATTCTGAAAAAGTTAAAGATATTGAAGATCCTTTCAGTGCCCTTGAAATCAATCTCCTACTTTTCCTGAGAACCAGTTTGTCTCTGTTTTGCCTATGGCGTGACCACCCTGAGAATGCCCGATCTTGTATGATCTCAGAAGCTAATGAAACAAGGGGGACAGAAAATCACAAAATGGAATATATAAACCTTTAGAATCAGTTTTAAGTAATGTTAAGTTTGATGGCTTTGTAACAGTAGCAATGGAAAATTACTAAAGTGCATGATACATAGAAAAAAAAATAGAGTGCAGCTAGAGAATACACTGAGCATTCTTGTACAAGATAAATTGTTATAGTTGACAGAGTTTTAAGAAGAACAGTCTAGAGGAACAGGACACAGGGATAAGGAGTATCTGGGAATGGCAGGTGTCCAGGATGGGCTACAATTAAACTAACTGATAAGTAGGAGGATAGGAGGATTATTATGTCTCCTGTGCTAATGAACCAATTAAGCTGGTATGAGCATCTACTGCACATGCTCCAAAGGCTGCCAGAAGTGATGAAGATTGTTGGAAGAAGTAAACGACCCTCAGAGAACACCACCACAATTCTGTACGCATGTGGGGAACTTTCTGGAAAATGACGTAATGTACGTATGCCCAGGGACTATATAAGGACAGCTTGTGGAGCAACAGAGAGACACACGTTAGGAGGAGCTATCCCCCGTGTCTCCCAGCGCCGCAATAAAGAATACCTGCTTGTCAGCTTGAAAACTTTGTTGGCAAGTTTGTTCCTGGAGTTTTCGCCGAATCACTAATCAGGTTCCTCCAGCTTGGGTCGTGCCTGAGGTTAAACAATGATATAGAAGGACCACCAATAGATTTTCTCTGAGGCTGGACAGTCATGAGTGGCAGGGTGTGTGTGACAGAATGGGCAAGTCCACTGGGTCGCTACAGTGCTTTGGAAGCGTCAGAGATGGAAGGCAGCTGTATGAAGTCCTCTGTAACAAGCTGCAGAAACTGCTGAAGGAAAGGGTGAATTGAGTCAGTTTGCAGAGGTGAAAGGCATGCAGCTGGCCTAGGACATTGCTGAACGAGAAAAGTGGCCAATACCTTATCTCTGTACTGACTCATGGGTGGTGGCAAATGCCCTTTGGGGGTGGTTGCAGCAATGGAAGCAGAGCAACCTGCAATGCAGAGGTAAATCCATCTAAGCAAGTCCTGTGCCACAAGTTTTTACTTGGAGCTAGTCAATATTCAATAAAAAAGAGAGGGGGAGAGAAAGAGAAGTATCACCACCAGTGGATCCAGAGACGTCTCGTTGGTCCACTTCACCTAGGGCATTGGTGGTGGGAGCTCACCCTCTGACCTGAGCCTGAACTGGTGTAATTCCAAAACTTTGTTTCAAATAAAGTTATCAAAATTTTAGATGTGCCACCTCTCTCAAATTATTTTTTCCAATGCACAGAATTTTTAAAGCTTCATAGGTTCAGATAACCCAAACAACTCACAGTGGAGGAAAGCAATCTGAACCACTGTCCTGGGTTCAGCAGCAGCAGTCATTTTTCTCCTTCTTAGTAGCTGGTGCAACACTGTGTTTTGACTTTAGGCCTGGGAACAGACCTGATAACACAAATGTTTGGTCTGACCAAGGGCTTTCTGAGCCTCATGCTCTGCCAGGGAGGAGGGAAAGCCAAGAGGAAGCAGAGACAGGACACCTGACCCAAACTAGCCAAAGAGGTATTCCATACCACAGCACGTCATGCCCAGGATGCACTGGGAGTTACCCGGAAGGGCTAGGGACTGCAGGGTTGGACGAGGTATCGGTCGGTGCTCGGCTGGGGGGAGTGGGACAAGTTATTGGTCGGCTGGTGTTGAGGTGTTGTATTCTTTCCTCTTGTTATTTCCTTTATCATTATTATTATTGGTGGTAGCAGTAGTGGTTTGTGTTATACCTTAATTACTAAACTGTTCTTATCTCAACCCGTGGGAGTTGCATTCTTTTCGATTCTCCTCTCCGTCCCTCCGGGAGTAGAGGGAGGGAAAGAAGGGGGGGGAGTGAGAGAACGAGCTGCGCGGCTGGGTTTAAACCAAGACAACCACCCAAAGGGGACAAAGACTCTCTATAACCAGGTTTTTCTTTCCTCCCCAATTTGCTCATTTTCAGTAAAAAACCAGAAGCAGAGGTAATTGATATAATTCATGCTGTTGTATTTTAAGCCTCCTCAGGCTTCAATTCAGGCTATAACCCATTTCTCAAATGACAAACGGGTCACAGTATGAAAACATACACCTAAACAAAATGACAGCAGTCACCAAATCATATTTAAGACAAGTCTTCCCAAATCCAGCACACAACCTATTAAAACCAAATACAAATGCTAAGCAACTCACAAACTGTAAATATGACAAAAGAACACTTCACTTTAAGGGAAAAGTTAGACTCATCATTCAAACATCCATTACCCTTACTTCAATTTTACTTTCTTTAAAAAAAATCTAAACTGACCTCTTTCTACACCAATCAAAAGTGAAGGAGCAGCGCTGGAGGGAAAGACTGAAGCCAAGCTTCAATTGGGTTTGCATGGCAAAGTTCTGGTGGCAAGGGGGTGTGAGAAACAGGTTTGCTGGCAGTATCTGCGACCCAGTGGGGAACCCATGGTGGAGCAGTTTGTTCCTGAAGGATTGCACCCTGTGGAAGTATTCAGTCTACTCTGGACTTATACACCCAGTATGGATCTTCACAAGATCCAATGCCTCTGCTCCTGTCAGGCACTTCCCAAGGAAGGGGCCACGCTAAGGGCCCTGGTCTCTTCTGGTTGGTTCAGTATTGCAAGGGTACCCTGTCTGTGATGCCAATTTTTAATGTTGTGACCTGAAAGGAGTTGCTTAGGATGACCTCCCTCCCCTTGGGATCAACAACTAAGTTTGTGATACCCTTGTACTGAACTAAGGTGAAACACCACCAACCAACCAGTTTTATGATTTATTAATACAAAATACAAGGCATGTGGTTAGATACAACAACTCAATGAAGATTATTTTAACTGGATAAGCAAGTCCTGTGCCACAAGTTTTTACTTGGAGCTAGTCAATATTCAATAAAAAAGAGAGGGGGAGAGAAAGAGAAGTATCACCACCAGTGGATCCAGAGACATCTCGTTGGTCCTCTTCACCTAGGGTATTGGTGGTGGGAGCTCACCCTCTGACCTGAGCCCTGCCCTTTTATGTTCTTGTTCTTTGGGGTATTATCCATAATTTGCATATGAAGCATAGAGAGGCATTACTATGATAATGACGAGCGCAGTTTAGTGAATGCATGCACAGTTCCAAAGTTGGGGTTCTGCAAGAGTCTTCCGGGTGGTCGTTGTCCCTCATGTTGTGGTGTCTGCTATTTGACTCCATCCTTTGAGTCTGCTCGAGTTAAGCATTTCTTCCCAGTCCTGTGGAAGCTTATCAGCTGTGAACAAGGGGGTCAGAACAATCCTGCCTACACAGTATCAAGAGCTAAAATCCTTGTTATTCGCTTTGTTTGCGATGATTCTTGCAAGGCCTCCTATGGTCAAATGCAAATGGTGCCTGAGACCAGCTCAGTTTCCCGTTCTTACTCTCCCACCTGCTTCCTAGGGAATGTAAGCAATGTTTGAGACACCCCAAGTTGGACAGGACCTTGAGCAACCTGGTCTAGCGGGAGGTGTCCCCAGCCATGGCAGGGGGGTTGGAACTAAATGATCTCAAGGTCCTTTACAACCCAAACCATTCTACAAATCTACTTTCACAAATATAAATGGATTTCACTGTCAGAGTGTTGTACTGTAACTTGTCATAGCATGAAGGTTAATTTTCATAAAGGGGATACAAAATTTCTGACAAAAAGCACATTCTAGGGGGAAGACTATGAAGGCCCTAATTTTCTGTATTGGTACATGAGGTTACTTATTAAGACAAAAGGAATAGCAAAGTCTTTGCAGGACCAGCATAACTGTAGTTGAGTATTTGCTCTTGTAGATACTTTAATATAAAGGCATCTAAGGAGTAAAATAGTTTTAAATTTATTCACAGAATCATAGAATCATAGAACAGTTAGGGTTGGAAAGGACCTTAAGATCATCCAGTTCCAACCCCCCTGCCATGACTCACACTAAACAATGTCATCCAAGGCTCTGTCCAACCTGGCCTTGAACACCGCCAGGGATGAAGCATTCACAACTTCCCTGGGCAACCCATTCCAGTGCCTCACCAACCTTACAGAAAAGAACTTCTCCCTTATATCCAATCTAAAATTCCCCTGTTTAAGTTTTAACCCATTACTCCTTATCCTATCACTACAGTCCCTAACGAATAATCCCTCCCCAGCATCCTTATAAGCCCTCTTCAGATACTGGAAGGCTGCTATGAGGTCTCCACGCAGCCTTCTCTTCTCCAGGCTGAACAGCCCCAACTTTCTCAGCCTGTCTTCATACGGGAGGTGCTCCAGCCCCCTGATCATCCTGGTGGCCCTCCTCTGGACTTGTTCCAATAGTTCCATGCCCTTTTTATGTTGAGGACGCCAGAACTGCACACAATACTCCAAGTGAGGTCACACAAGAGCAGAGCAGAGGGGCAGGATCACCTCCTTTGACCTGCTGAACAGGCCCCACCATATAATAAACAGTCAGAAAGTGAGAAGCAATATGCCTTGTTTACTGATGGGTCCTGCCGTACTGTGGGAAGGCATCTGAGATGGAAGATCTGTATGGACTCTACTATGACAGGTCACAGAAACTGCTGAAGGAAAGGGTGAATTGAGTCAGTTTGCAGAGGTGAAAGGCATGCAGCTGGCCTTGGACATTGCTGAACGAGAAAAGTGGCCAATACTTTATCTCTGTACTGACTCATGGGTGGTGGCAAATGCCCTTTGGGGGTGGTCGCAGCAATGGAAGCAGAGCGACTGGCAATGCAGAGGTAAACCCATCTGGCTGCTGCACTGTGGCAAGATATCCCTGCCCATGTGCAGAACCTGGTGGTGAAGGTATGCCACCTGGATTCCTAAGTATCCATGAGGAACATCAGAACAACCAGCAGATGTATCAGTTTCCTAAAAGTGAAGTTCAGATGGATTTAGACTGGCAATGTAAGGGTGAATTATTTTTAGCCTGGTGGGCCCATGACATCTCAGGCCATCAAGGGAGAGATGCAACATACAGATGGGCTCGTGATCGAGGGGTGGACTTAAAAATGGACACTGTCGCCCAGGATATTCACGAATGTGAAACGTGCTGCAATTAAGCAAGCTAGGTGCTTAAAGCCTCTCTGGTATGGAGGATGATGGCTGAAATACAAATATGGGGAGGCCTGGCAGACTGACTATATCACACTCACACCGACCTGCCAAGGCAAGCGTCATGTGCTTACCATGGTTGAAGCAAACACCGGATGGCCACTGCCTGGATTACTAGCCTGGGTCTGGAGAAACAAGCCTTGTGGCGACATGGCACCCCAGAGAGAATCGAGTCAGACAATGGGACTCATTTCCAGAACAACCTTATAGACAATTGGGCCAAAGAGCAGGGCATTGAGTGGGTATATCACATCCCCTACCATGCACCAGCCTCTGGGAAAATCAAACGGTACAACGGGCTGTTAAAAATTACACTGTGAGCAATGGGTGGGCAAACATTGGGATACACATTTACCAAAAGCCACCTGGTTGGTCAACACTAGGGGATCTGCCAACAGGGCTGGCCCAGCCCAATCAGAACTTTTACGTACTGAAGCGAGGGATAAAGTTCTTGAGGTGCACATAAAGAATTTGCTGGGGAAGACAGTCTCGGTTATTCCTGCTTCAGGTAAAGGCAAACCCACTCGTGGGATTGCTTTTGCTCAAGGACTTGGGTGCACTGGGTGGTAATGCAGGGAAGATGGAAAAGGCCAGTGTGCAGATCACAGGGATTTAATTTTGAGGGAAAACAGTCAATGAACTCAATTATATGCTGTTGCCTGCTATATAACGCTTCTATAGCCCATCAGCTAGATGCCCATCTCTGCTACTCTGGACATTGAAAAGAAAATACATGCTGTCACGATCGTCAGCAGAGAATAAAAACATTGGAAAGCCAGCAGCATCAGCGGGAGTCTCCCAGAACTGTCCTCAGGTCACTATTGACTGACCCTGAGTTCCCTCAGACCATTAACACAACAAAGAATAAACTTTGATGAAACCAGACAAGCTCAGCAGTGACAAGTTCGGTGGTGTCATCAGAAGGCAACAATCCAGCACTGCAAACCGTCTCTCCTGCTCTGAAAGACTGCTACAAGAGATGGAGCCCGACGTCATGGACCGGATGAACTCAGCAGCTATTCTTATCTCAACCTGTGGGAGTTATATTCTTTCGATTTTCTTCCCATCACTCTGGGAGGAGCGGGAGGAAAAAAGGGCGGAGTGAGCAAGTGGCTACATGGTTTTGAATTGCCGGCTGGGCTTAAACCTCAACACAGTTTTTAAAACATATGTATTACACAAGAATCATTTGTAAAAGGAAAAAATACAAAGGTTGAAACAATATTTTTAACCAGACAGTCCAAAGAAACAATCATTTATGCAAATTGAGGGCATCAAGATGACCTGAATTTTTCCAGCAATGCTGAAGTTGGATAGCAATCCTGAGTAATAACACTGCTTTAAAAATGTGAAGACCTTTCTGGAAAAGCAACTTGGAGAAGTGAGAAAACACTCACAGTGGAACTGAACTTTTCCTTTAGTTATACATTAAAAAAAAAAAAAGTGAACAAGACATTTGATATACTTAAAGACTATAATTTTTTGGTAAAAATTATGAAATCGACTGTTTTATGAAACCTGCAGTATGCTAAAAGCAGTTTCCAATAAATTATGTAGTAAATTGGAAAAATATAATTTATACCATGTACGTAAATTGCTACGTCTTTTAAATACCTCTAGGGATGGTGACTCAACCATTTCCCTGGGCAGTCTGTTCTAACGATTAATAACCCATTTAGCAAAGACATTTTTCCTAATATCCAATCAAACCCTCCCCTCATGCAACTTAAGGCCTTTTCCTCTTGTCCTATCACTTGGGAAAAGAGACTGACATCCACCTTGCTACACATCCTTTCAGGCAGTTGTAGAGAGCAAGGTCTCTCCTCAGATGCCTTTCCTCCAGGCTAAACAACCCCAGATCCCTCAGTCACTCCTCATAAGACTTGTTCTTTAGACCCTCCACCAGCTTCATTGCTCTTTTTTGGACACGTTCCAGCACCTCAATGTCTTTCTTGTAGTGAATGGCTCAAAACTGAACGCGGTATTTGAGGTGCAGTCTCACCCGTGCCAAGTAAAAATCACTTTCCTAGCCCTGCTGACCACACTATTTCTGATACAAGCCAGGATGCTATTGGCCTTCTTAGCTACCTGCACACACTGTTGGCTCATATTCAGCCAGCTGTTAACCAACACCCCCAGGTCCTTTTCTGCCAGGCAGCTTTCCAGCCACTCTTCATAGAATCATAGAATGATTTTGGTTGATAAAGACCTTAAAGATCACCTAGTTCCAACCCCCGTGCCATAGGCAGGGACACCTTCCACTACACCAGGTTGCTCAAAGCCCCGTCCAACCTGGACTTGAACACTTCCAGCGATAGGCCACCCACAGCTTCTCTGAGCAACCTGTTCCAATGTCACATCACCCTCACAGTGAAGAATTTTTTCCCAGTATCTAATCTACATCTACCCTCTTTCAGCTTAAAGCCATTCCCCCTTGTACTATCACCACATGCCCTTGTAAAAACTCCCTCTCCAGATTTCATGTAGACCCACTTTAGGTATTGGAAGGCTACTATAATGTCTCCCCAGGGCCTTCTTGTCTCTAGGCTGAACAAGCCCAACTCTCAGCCTGTCTGCATAGGAGAGGTGCTCCAGCCCTCTGATAATATTCGTGGCGCTCCTCTGGACTTGCTCCAACAGGTCCACGTCAAGTCCTTCCCCAAACCTGTAGCATTGCACGGGGTTACTTTGGCCCAAGTGCAGGACCCAGATCTTAGCCTTGATGAACTTCATACCACCGGCCACAGCCCATTGATCCAGCCTGTCCAGATCCCTCTGCAGAGCCTTCTTTCTCTCCAGCAAATCAAGACTCCTGCCCAACTTGGTGTCATCTGCAAACTTACTGAGAGTGCACTCGATCCCCTTGACTAGATCACTGATAAAGATATTAACCAGAACTGGCCCAAATACTGAGCCTTGGGAAACACCATTTGTGACTGGCTGCCAACTGGATTTAACTCCATTCACCACAAGTCTTTGGACTCCCCCATACAGACAGTTTTTTAACCAGCAAAGAGCACACTTACCCGAGCCATAAGCAACCAGTTTCTTCAAGAGAATGCTGTGGGAAATGTTGTCAAAGGCTTTACTAAAGTCCAGGTAGACATCATCCACAGCCTCTCCCTCATCCACTGAGCAGGTCACCTTGTCATACAAGGATATCAGGTTAGTTAAGCAAGACCTGCCTTTCATAAACCCATGCTGACTGGGCCTCATCACCTGGTTATCCTGTACCTGCCGTGTGATGGCACTCAAGATGAACTGCTCCATAACCTTCCCCAGCACAGAGGTCAGACTGACAGGCCTGTAGTTTCCCAGATACTCCTTCTGGCCCTTCTTGTATATGTGCAAAAAATTTGCTAACCTCCAGTAAACTGGGATCTCCTCGGTTAGCCAGGACAGCTGATAATCAATTGAAAGTGGCTTGGTGAGCACTTCTACCAAAGAAGGAAGTCTTATGACATAACTTCAAAAAGTGAAGTCAAAGAATATATAACATCATTGATCAGTGAAGATAAAAATATACAATAAAAATAAAGAAATTGAGATAAACTATTAGTAAACAAATCAAATTTCACTTAAAAAACCCAACATCTAACATAATGGTACAGCTTCTGGAAAATTAATAAAAAATATCTTAAAGTTATTTCAAAACAAATTACAGGACAAAAGGTTAAACATGTCTGACTAAATATTTACTTAGCATTTTACTTCTTTGCAAAGCTTCTGAGCAATTAAAACCAAAAAGAGCATATTTTATATCTGTAGTTGTTTTCTTAGGATCAGGTTCGAGACCATCTTCAGAACCTGAATGAACACAAGTCCATGGGACCTGATGAAATCCATCCGCGGGTCCTGAAGGAGCTGGCAAATGAAGTTGTCATTGTCCATCATATTTGAAAAATTATGCCATTCAGGTGAAGTTACCAATGACTGGAAAAAGGGAAATATAATCCCCATTTTCAAGAAGGGAAAAATGGAAGACCAAGGGAACTACAGACCAGTCAGTCTCACCTCTGTGCCTGGCAAAATCTTAGAGCAGATTCTCCTGGAAAGCATGCTAAAGGCACGTGAAAACCAACGAGGTGCTTGGTGACAGCCAACATGGCTTCACTAAGGGGAAATCCTGCCTGACCAATTTGGTGGCCTTCTATGATGGGGCTACAGAAATGATGGACAGGGGTAGAGCAGGTGACATCATCTACCTGGACTTGTACAAAGCATTCAAAGCTGTCCCATACAACATCCTTGTCTCTAAACTGAAGAGACATTAATTTTAGAGATGGACAACTCAGTGGATAAAGAATTGGCTGGATGGTGGTACGCAAAGAGTTGTGGTCAACAGCTCAATGTCCAATTGGAGACCAGTAACGTGTAGTGTCCCTCAGGGATCGGTGTTGGGACCGGTCTTGTTCAACATCTTTGTTGGTGACATGGACAGCGGGATTGAGTGTGCCCTCAGCAAATTTGCCAACAACACTACCTTATGTGTTTTGGTTGATATGCTGGAGGGAAGGGATGCCATCCAGAGGGACTGTGATATGCTTAAGAAATGGGTCAATACCAATCTCATGAAGTTCAACCAAGCCAAGTGCAAGGTCCTACACCTCAGTTGGGGCAATCCCAGAAACAGCTACAGGTTGGGCAGAGAAGAATCATAGAGTAGTTAAGGTTGGAAAGGACCATAGTATCATCTAGTTCCAACCCCCCTGCCATAGGCAGGGACACCACTGTCCTGGTTTCAGCTGTAACAGTTATTTTTCTCCTTCCTAGTAGCTGGTGCAGTGCTGTGATTTTGACTTTAGTCTGAGAACAATGTTGACATCACACAGATGATTTTATTTGTTACTAAGTAACGCTTACTCTGATCAAGGACTTTCTCAGTGTCATGCTCTGCCAGGGAGGAGGGGCACAGGAATCTGGGAGGAAGCAGAGACAGGACACCTGACCCAAACTAGCCAAAGGGGTATTCCATACCACAGCACATCATGCCCAGTATATAAACTGAGGGGAGTTACTCGGAAGGCCCAGATCGCTGCTCGGGTCTGTCTAGGTGTCGGTTGGCAGGTGGCAAGCAATTGTATTGTGCATTACTTGTGTTTATTGTTTTCATTTCCTTTTCCCCTTTTAGTTTTATATTCTCTCCCCTTGCTATTTCCCTTATTGTTATTATTATTGGTGGTAGTAGTAGTAGGTTTGTATGGTACTGTTCTTCTCTCAACACATTGGATTTACATTCTTTCAATTCTCCTCTCCATCCCTCCGGGGGGGGGGGGGGGAGAAAGGGGGAGTGAGTGAGCAGCTGTGTGGTTCTGAGTTACCGGCTGGGCTTAAACTTAAAGAACTTAAAAGAAGTTCTTTACTGTGAGGGTGGAGAGGCACTGGAACAGGTTGGCCAAAGAAGCTGTGAATGCTCCATCCCTGGCAGTGTTCAAGGCCAGGTTGGACAGTCTTGGGCAAGATGGTCTAGTGTGTTGTGTCCCTGCCCATGGCAGGGGGGTTGGAACTAGATAATCGTAAGGTCCTTTCCAATCCTAACTATTCAATGATTCTATAATTCTATGATTCTTGGACTTTTGTTCTATTTTTCTTTAACAGGTCAGTATTCTGACACATTCCTGCTTTAAAAATCTCCCTTCTTAGTTGTTTAAACTATATTTCTCCCAAATAGAAGTGTAAAACACATACTAAGATCGATCTTCAGAGATAAAATTTGAAGTTTTTAAGCACATAGCACTGCAAGGGAAGTCAGAAAATAATATAACTTTAAAGATCTAGCCTAGATCTCTTGGCATATTTTCTACCAGATTACTAATAAAATTCATGGTAAATTATTTAGAGGTTAGGTTTCTAAATGAAATTTCACATTTTATTATTAAATCAACCTCAAATGAAACCTTTCTTCAGAACAGATTGGACTAGTAAACACAAAGACTTTTGCAATCACAGAAAATTCTGAAGGACAAGATGAAAAGATAAAGATTTTTCTTCCCAATATTTCATATCACTCAGCAGCTCAGCAAAAATATACTATAACAGTCAAAAAGAATTTTGTTTAATGGACTCATACACTATCTGTAATCATATACTGCACCAGTGTATACCCATATCCAACATGGGGAATGGGGATCTGAAGAATTTTCACCTAAAATATTGGTATTTTAGTTAAACAGAAATATGTGCTGAAAAGTTAATAAAAAATATATCGCTTTTAGGCAACAAAATATCATCAAGATTGTTGAGCAATGGAAATTTCACCCCTTTTTGGAAGGCAAAGAACAAGCTTTGGTGAAAGTGACAATTCTAGTCTGTGGAACCCAGTGGATGTATCCTTGTATTTGGATGAAATAACTTCAAGACTGCCATTCTTGAGGCTGAAAAATGTTTGAGTGTAGCATCTGCCCTTCTAATAACAAAAACAGTCCACAGTCAACAAATGAAGCCAAAAGCATGTCTGTTCTATGAAGACCAGTATCAGCAAACAAATTAGTTTCCTTTGAACAGTCCTCTCTTCACATATTTAATGGATCCAAGAAGGAAAGATTCTTGAAAATTTGAAAAGATAAGGAACCCTTTCTTAGTCTTTAACAGTTTCCCATTTTCTGAGATAACAGAAACATATTTATCTTGGACATGAACCAACATTCAACACCTGATTAGTTATGATAAGAAGAAGTTATTAGAAAAATAAGACTCTTAAAAACAGCACTTGAAAAGCAAGTATTAACATAATTTAATTTTCTCCTACTGCCAATTCCCAAACAAGAATCAGTATAGCCAAGAAGCATGAATTGTTAGTTCAGACAACATGATGTAAATATGAGCATGCTATTTCTGTTTGCTTTGCAAGTAAATTTACTTCAGTTTATTTCTTGTTATCTAGATGGCAAGTTTTTTTTATTGCTGAAGATTCATTTGAGATCCTATATTGTGATGATAAACATTACACTGCAGCACACTACTTGCTGACTAACATTCAAGCACTTCCCAGAACATCTCTTGTTTACACTAAATGAGAATAAATTAATGTAAACAACTTGCCAATGGTAAAATAATCTAAGTTACAATTTCGTATAAAGGGCTATTTGTATTTAGAATGAATTCTAACACATGCGGAAAACTGATTCCAGCAAATCCTCATATTATTAAAACATAACTTCTTTGTTTCTCCTTATTTCTTTAAAGGAAGCACCCAGATTTGCTATGACTGACATTCAAGTATGTCCTGTGAGATGCAATAACTGAGGAAAAGACTCAAAACAATCTCCTCAGATTACTAATAAGAAAGAAGCCTGCATGTTATTGTAAATTTAGTAACAATAGCTTTAAACAAGCTTCTCTATTCTGATTTTGTTGGTTTCCTCACATTTTCATTCTTCAGCCTGTAAAGAAATTTTTAAGTGGCATGGTTTAAAACAATTAAACCCTAGTAAAGAGCTATAACAAACATGGATAAAACAGAAAAAAATATTCCATTTATAAAAAAACTGTTTTCTATACTGTACTAAGTTCTAAAACCACAAATAAACAGGTTAGAGTGCTTTAAAATAAAATATTTAATTCTCACCTAAAATGATTGACATTTGTTTTACTAAGGAATGAAAGAACAAATGAACCCGGTCTCCGATCACTCTCTCGAATAAGGTAACTTCCAGGTTTTCCTGCTTGCCTAAGACGCTCTTCTGCAATTGCTCTGTCGAGTTTTCCATGATACCACCTAAAACAAAAATGTAACAATGGGTATCCTCAGAATTTAAGGCTTCTGTTTCTTCTCACAGAACAGACCTGTGAAACTAAATGAAAGTTCTCGGTTAAAACTGATGTAATTCCAAAACTTTGTTTCAAATAAAGTTATCAGAATTTTAGATGTGCCACCTCTCTCAAATTATTTTTTCCAATGCACAGAATTTTTAAAGCTTCATAGGTTCAGATAACCCAAACAACTCACAGTGGAGGAAAGCAATCTGAACCACTGTCCTGGGTTCAGCAGCAGCAGTCATTTTTCTCCTTCTTAGTAGCTGGTGCAACACTGTGTTTTGACTTTAGGCCTGGGAACAGACCTGATAACACAAATGTTTGGTCTGACCAAGGGCTTTCTGAGCCTCATGCTCTGCCAGGGAGGAGGGAAAGCCAAGAGGAAGCAGAGACAGGACACCTGACCCAAACTAGCCAAAGAGGTATTCCATACCACAGCACGTCATGCCCAGGATGCACTGGGAGTTACCCGGAAGGGCTAGGGACTGCAGGGTTGGACGAGGTATCGGTCGGTGCTCGGCTGGGGGGAGTGGGACAAGTTATTGGTCGGCTGGTGTTGAGGTGTTGTATTCTTTCCTCTTGTTATTTCCTTTATCATTATTATTATTGGTGGTAGCAGTAGTGGTTTGTGTTATACCTTAATTACTAAACTGTTCTTATCTCAACCCGTGGGAGTTGCATTCTTTTCGATTCTCCTCTCCGTCCCTCCGGGAGTAGAGGGAGGGAAAGAAGGGGGGGGAGTGAGAGAACGAGCTGCGCGGCTGGGTTTAAACCAAGACAACCACCCAAAGGGGACAAAGACTCTCTATAACCAGGTTTTTCTTTCCTCCCCAATTTGCTCATTTTCAGTAAAAAACCAGAAGCAGAGGTAATTGATATAATTCATGCTGTTGTATTTTAAGCCTCCTCAGGCTTCAATTCAGGCTATAACCCATTTCTCAAATGACAAACGGGTCACAGTATGAAAACATACACCTAAACAAAATGACAGCAGTCACCAAATCATATTTAAGACAAGTCTTCCCAAATCCAGCACACAACCTATTAAAACCAAATACAAATGCTAAGCAACTCACAAACTGTAAATATGACAAAAGAACACTTCACTTTAAGGGAAAAGTTAGACTCATCATTCAAACATCCATTACCCTTACTTCAATTTTACTTTCTTTAAAAAAAATCTAAACTGACCTCTTTCTACACCAATCAAAAGTGAAGGAGCAGCGCTGGAGGGAAAGACTGAAGCCAAGCTTCAATTGGGTTTGCATGGCAAAGTTCTGGTGGCAAGGGGGTGTGAGAAACAGGTTTGCTGGCAGTATCTGCGACCCAGTGGGGAACCCATGGTGGAGCAGTTTGTTCCTGAAGGATTGCACCCTGTGGAAGTATTCAGTCTACTCTGGACTTATACACCCAGTATGGATCTTCACAAGATCCAATGCCTCTGCTCCTGTCAGGCACTTCCCAAGGAAGGGGCCACGCTAAGGGCCCTGGTCTCTTCTGGTTGGTTCAGTATTGCAAGGGTACCCTGTCTGTGATGCCAATTTTTAATGTTGTGACCTGAAAGGAGTTGCTTAGGATGACCTCCCTCCCCTTGGGATCAACAACTAAGTTTGTGATACCCTTGTACTGAACTAAGGTGAAACACCACCAACCAACCAGTTTTATGATTTATTAATACAAAATACAAGGCATGTGGTTAGATACAACAACTCAATGAAGATTATTTTAACTGGATAAGCAAGTCCTGTGCCACAAGTTTTTACTTGGAGCTAGTCAATATTCAATAAAAAAGAGAGGGGGAGAGAAAGAGAAGTATCACCACCAGTGGATCCAGAGACATCTCGTTGGTCCTCTTCACCTAGGGTATTGGTGGTGGGAGCTCACCCTCTGACCTGAGCCCTGCCCTTTTATGTTCTTGTTCTTTGGGGTATTATCCATAATTTGCATATGAAGCATAGAGAGGCATTACTATGATAATGATGAGCGCAATTTAGTGAATGCATGCACAGTTCCAAAGTTGGGGTTCTGCAAGAGTCTTCCGGGTGGTCGTTGTCCCTCATGTTGTGGTGTCTGCTATTTGACTCCATCCTTTGAGTCTGCTCGAGTTAAGCATTTCTTCCCAGTCCTGTGGAAGCTTATCAGCTGTGAACAAGGGGGTCAGAACAATCCTGCCTACACAGTATCAAGAGCTAAAATCCTTGTTATTCGCTTTGTTTGCGATGATTCTTGCAAGGCCTCCTATGGTCAAATGCAAATGGTGCCTGAGACCAGCTCAGTTTCCCGTTCTTACTCTCCCACCTGCTTCCTAGGGAATGTAAGCAATGTTTGAGACACCCCAAGTTGGACAGGACCTTGAGCAACCTGGTCTAGCGGGAGGTGTCCCCAGCCATGGCAGGGGGGTTGGAACTAAATGATCTCAAGGTCCTTTACAACCCAAACCATTCTACAAATCTACTTTCACAAATATAAATGGATTTCACTGTCAGAGTGTTGTACTGTAACTTGTCATAGCATGAAGGTTAATTTTCATAAAGGGGATACAAAATTTCTGACAAAAAGCACATTCTAGGGGGAAGACTATGAAGGCCCTAATTTTCTGTATTGGTACATGAGGTTACTTATTAAGACAAAAGGAATAGCAAAGTCTTTGCAGGACCAGCATAACTGTAGTTGAGTATTTGCTCTTGTAGATACTTTAATATAAAGGCATCTAAGGAGTAAAATAGTTTTAAATTTATTCACAGAATCATAGAATCATAGAACAGTTAGGGTTGGAAAGGACCTTAAGATCATCCAGTTCCAACCCCCCTGCCATGACTCACACTAAACAATGTCATCCAAGGCTCTGTCCAACCTGGCCTTGAACACCGCCAGGGATGAAGCATTCACAACTTCCCTGGGCAACCCATTCCAGTGCCTCACCAACCTTACAGAAAAGAACTTCTCCCTTATATCCAATCTAAAATTCCCCTGTTTAAGTTTTAACCCATTACTCCTTATCCTATCACTACAGTCCCTAACGAATAATCCCTCCCCAGCATCCTTATAAGCCCTCTTCAGATACTGGAAGGCTGCTATGAGGTCTCCACGCAGCCTTCTCTTCTCCAGGCTGAACAGCCCCAACTTTCTCAGCCTGTCTTCATACGGGAGGTGCTCCAGCCCCCTGATCATCCTGGTGGCCCTCCTCTGGACTTGTTCCAATAGTTCCATGCCCTTTTTATGTTGAGGACGCCAGAACTGCACACAATACTCCAAGTGAGGTCACACAAGAGCAGAGCAGAGGGGCAGGATCACCTCCTTTGACCTGCTGAACAGGCCCCACCATATAATAAACAGTCAGAAAGTGAGAAGCAATATGCCTTGTTTACTGATGGGTCCTGCCGTACTGTGGGAAGGCATCTGAGATGGAAGATCTGTATGGACTCTACTATGACAGGTCACAGAAACTGCTGAAGGAAAGGGTGAATTGAGTCAGTTTGCAGAGGTGAAAGGCATGCAGCTGGCCTTGGACATTGCTGAACGAGAAAAGTGGCCAATACTTTATCTCTGTACTGACTCATGGGTGGTGGCAAATGCCCTTTGGGGGTGGTCGCAGCAATGGAAGCAGAGCGACTGGCAATGCAGAGGTAAACCCATCTGGCTGCTGCACTGTGGCAAGATATCCCTGCCCATGTGCAGAACCTGGTGGTGAAGGTATGCCACCTGGATTCCTAAGTATCCATGAGGAACATCAGAACAACCAGCAGATGTATCAGTTTCCTAAAAGTGAAGTTCAGATGGATTTAGACTGGCAATGTAAGGGTGAATTATTTTTAGCCTGGTGGGCCCATGACATCTCAGGCCATCAAGGGAGAGATGCAACATACAGATGGGCTCGTGATCGAGGGGTGGACTTAAAAATGGACACTGTCGCCCAGGATATTCACGAATGTGAAACGTGCTGCAATTAAGCAAGCTAGGTGCTTAAAGCCTCTCTGGTATGGAGGATGATGGCTGAAATACAAATATGGGGAGGCCTGGCAGACTGACTATATCACACTCACACCGACCTGCCAAGGCAAGCGTCATGTGCTTACCATGGTTGAAGCAAACACCGGATGGCCACTGCCTGGATTACTAGCCTGGGTCTGGAGAAACAAGCCTTGTGGCGACATGGCACCCCAGAGAGAATCGAGTCAGACAATGGGACTCATTTCCAGAACAACCTTATAGACAATTGGGCCAAAGAGCAGGGCATTGAGTGGGTATATCACATCCCCTACCATGCACCAGCCTCTGGGAAAATCAAACGGTACAACGGGCTGTTAAAAATTACACTGTGAGCAATGGGTGGGCAAACATTGGGATACACATTTACCAAAAGCCACCTGGTTGGTCAACACTAGGGGATCTGCCAACAGGGCTGGCCCAGCCCAATCAGAACTTTTACGTACTGAAGCGAGGGATAAAGTTCTTGAGGTGCACATAAAGAATTTGCTGGGGAAGACAGTCTCGGTTATTCCTGCTTCAGGTAAAGGCAAACCCACTTGTGGGATTGCTTTTGCTCAAGGACTTGGGTGCACTGGGTGGTAATGCAGGGAAGATGGAAAAGGCCAGTGTGCAGATCACAGGGATTTAATTTTGAGGGAAAACAGTCAATGAACTCAATTATATGCTGTTGCCTGCTATATAACGCTTCTATAGCCCATCAGCTAGATGCCCATCTCTGCTACTCTGGACATTGAAAAGAAAATACATGCTGTCACGACCGTCAGCAGAGAATAAAAACATTGGAAAGCCAGCAGCATCAGCGGGAGTCTCCCAGAACTGTCCTCAGGTCACTATTGACTGACCCTGAGTTCCCTCAGACCATTAACACAACAAAGAATAAACTTTGATGAAACCAGACAAGCTCAGCAGTGACAAGTTCGGTGGTGTCATCAGAAGGCAACAATCCAACATTATACACAATCCCTCCGGGCCTGACATACTGTTTACAAGAGAGCCTGACATCATGGACTTAAAGAATTCAGCAAACTTTATAGGGATGGTCCATTGACTAAGGAATATCTGTGTCTTTGCATCTGTGTGTATATTGTCCTGGGTTCAGCAGTAGCAGTCATTTTTCTCCTTCTTAGTAGCTGGTGCAGTGCTGTGGGACAGCCTGGGAACAACGCTGATAACACCGATGTTTTCAGTTGCTGGTCAGAATGTTTACTCTGACCAAGGAGTTTCTGAGTCTAGTGCTCTGCCAGGGAGGAGGGGAAGCCAGGAGGAAGCAGAGACAGGACACCTGACCCAAACTAGCCAAAGAGGTATTCCATACCACAGCACGTCATGCCCACTATATAAACTGGGGGCAGTTACCTGGAAGGGCGAGATCACTGCTCGAGTCGGGCTGGGTATCATTCAGTGAGTGGTAAGCGGTTGTATTCTCTTCCCTTGTTATTTCCCTTATCATTATTATTATCGGTGGCAGCAGTAGTGGTTTTGTGTTGTACCTTAGTTACTGGGCTGTTCTTATCTCAACCCATGGGATTTCCATTCTTTTGATTCTCCTCCCCATCCCTCCGGGAGCGGGGGGAGGAACGGGAGGGGGAGTGATTGAACGGCTACATGTTTTTTCTGAATTACTGACTGGACTTAAACCACAACAATATATATACATATATATATGTGAGAGAGAAAGTGATGGTATATTGAGAAATGTGGTATCTGAGCGTGACGTGAATGGTATGGAGTAAGGGGTGGGTACTGTCCTGGCTTTGGCTGTAACAGCTATTTTTCTTTTTCTTAGTAGCTTGTAAAGTGCAGTATTTTCAACCTTTGTCTGAGAACGATGCTGATAACTGGAGTGGTTTAAGCCCACCCAGTAAGTCAAAAACACGCAGCCTCTTGCTCACTCCCCTGCTTCTTCCCCACTCCCCCCATCCCACTCCTGGAGGGATGGGGAGGAGAATCGAAAGAATGTAAATCGCACGGATTGAGATAAGAGCAGTCCAGTAACTAAGGTATAATATAAAACCACTACTACTACCACCAGTAATAATAATGATGATAAGGGAAATAACAATGGGAGAGAATACAATTGCTCATCACTCGCCAATCGATACCCAGCCCGACCCAAGCAGCGATCTGGGCCTTCCGAGTGACTCCCCTCAGTTTATATACTGGGCATGATGTGCTGTGGTATGGAATACCCCTTTGGCTAGTTTGGGTCAGGTGTCCTGTCTCTGCTTCCTCCCAGCTTCCCGTGCCCCTCCTCACTGGCAGAGCATGAGACTGAGAAGTCCCTGACAAGAATAAGCATTACTTAGCAACAACTAAAAACATCTCTGTGTTATTGTCCTGGGTTCAGCTGTAGCAGTCATTTTTCCCCTTCTTAGTAGCTGGTGGAGCGCTGTGATTTTGACTTCAGCCTGAGAACAACACTGATAACACCGATGTTTTTCCATAGAACTGTCGTGGTTCAAACCCAGCTAGTCCCTCAGAACCACTTGCTCACTCCCCTTGTCTCAAAAAGTTAAAGTTGGGTGTGAGAACTTCTATCAGAATGAAAGTTAAAGAGCCTATACCGATCACATACACCAGCAGAAGGAGTACCAGTGTAGATATTGTTTAAATTGGCAAAGCTGCAGTCTTGTTAGCGAGTGACTGGTACTTAGTTGCCGGCTGAGTTTAAACCATGACATTAGTATAGCTCTCTCCTTTGCTTCTCCTTATCCTGATTAAAACAGGTTAAACCATTTAAATAGTTGTTTTGTCTGTACACTGTACAGCACGCGGGGCAGTATTCAAAAGATCATGTCTGCAGTGGGTTGACCCCAGCCAGCATCTAACCACCCTTACAGCAGCTTGCTGAACTCACAGCAGAACAGGGTAGAGAAGAGGAAGAACAAAAGCAAAAAAAAAAAAAAATTGTGGGTTGAGATAAAGTTTAAAAAGTGAAGGAAGAACGAAGGAAGGGGGCTGAGGCAAACAAAACAATAGAAGCAATGCAAAGGCAGTCATACACCCAGCCAGTCACTGACCAATGGCTACCTTGGAAGACACATACACACACTTTTTTTTTACTTGATATGGTATGGAATATCCCTTTGGCCAATTTCGGTCAGCTGTCCTGGCTGTCTCTCCTCTCAACTTCATGTCCACCTCTAGCCTAACTTGCTGGAGGGCAGGGGAAGCAGTATGAGAAACAGAAAAACTTGACACTGTGTAAGCACTGTTCAGCAACAGCCAAAATACCAGTGTGCTATCAACACTGTTTTAGCCACAAATCCAAAAGAAAGCACCACAGGACCTGCTATGAAGAAAGTTAACTCCAGCCCAGCCAGACCCAGGACATTCTCTTAGAAGGCGCTGTATCGTTTAGAATTTTGTAGGTCAAGATCCGTAACAAATTTGGTGTTGTTCAGACTGCCAAACACTTAATGCATTCAGTTAGAATCAATGCTTAACATCTATCAACTTCACGCCAAATGTATTTTTTTCCTGAAGAGATGCAAAATATCATCTTACCTACAGTGCACTATCAATCTCACAAAATCAATTAAAAGTTTGGATAGAAGGGTACCAAAGTAACAAAAACAACTTGCCTAGCAATTCATAAAAAGAAAGCTGCCCCTCTGGCCACGACTCTTATCAAATGTACTCATTTCAAACAGTAACTCGCTACTACTAAGATTTATATCTCTTGTGGTTTAAGCCCAGCCAGTAACTCAAAACCACGCAGCCGCTCACTCACCCCCTTCTTCCTCCCCCTGCTCCCGGAGGGATGGGGAGGAGATTCAAAAGAATGGAAATCCCACAGGTTGAGATAAGAACAGTCCAGTAATTAAGGTATAATACAAAACCACTACTATTACCAACAATAATAAATATAAGGAAAATAACAAGGGGAGAGAATACAATTGCACACCACCCGCCAACCAATACCCAGCACAACCCCAGCAGTGGTCTGGACCTTCCAAGTAACTCCCCTGAGTTTATATACTGGGCATGACATGCTTTGGTATGGAATACCCCTTTGGCTAGTTTGAGTCAGGTGTCCTGTCTCTGCTTCCTCCCAGCTTCCCCTCCTCCCCGGCTGAGCATGAGACTCGGAAAGTCCTTGATCGGAATAAACATTACTTAGCAAGAACTAAAAACATCGATGTGTTATCAGCACTGTTCCCAGTCTAAAGTCGAAAACACAGCACTGCACCAGCTACAGAGAAGGAGAAAAATGACTGCTTCTGATGAACCCAGGACACTATCCTTTGTTATTGCTAAGAACATGATCTCTCTAATTTCTATCCACTTCTTATTTTTTTGCCTAGTCCTTACTAGGGATATTTATACTTCACCAAGCCAAGTGCAAGGTCCTACACCTGGGTCGGGGTAATCCCAGGCACACCTACAGGTTGGGCAGAGAAGAGATTCAGAGCAGCCCTGTGGAGAAGGATGTGGAGGTGTTGGTAGATGAGAAACTTAACATGAGGTGGCAGTGTGTGCCCGCAGACCAGAAAGCCAACTGTATGGGCTGCATCAAAAGAAGCGTGACCAGCAGGTCAAAGGAGGTGATCCTGCACCTCTACTCTGCTCTCGTGAGACCTCACTTGGAGTATTGTGTACAGCTCTGGTGTCCTCAAGATAAAAAGGACATGGAACTGTTGGAACAAGTCCAGAGGAGGGCCACAAGGATGATCAGGGGACTGGAGCACCTCCTGTCTGAAGACAGGCTAAGAAAGTTGGGGCTGTTTAGCCTGGAGAAATGAAGGCTGCGTGGAGACCTCAGTATCTGAAGGGGGTCTATAAGGATGCTGGGGTTGGACTCTTCATTAGGGACTGTAGTGGCAGGACAAGGGGTAACGGGTTCAAACTTAAACAGGGGAAATTTATATTAGATATAAGGAAGAAGTTCTTTATTGTGAGGGTGGTGAGGCACTGGAATGGGGTGCCCAAGGAATGCTCCATCCCTGGCGGTGTTCAAGGCCAGGTTGGACAGAGCCTTGGGTGACATGGCTTAGTGCGTGGCGTCCCTGCCCATGGCAGGGGGGTTGGAACTAGATGATCTTAAGGTCTTTTCCAACCCTAACTATTCTATGATTCTATTTCCATCATTAACTTTGCAAATTTTAAGTGATGATAATTGTTACTGGGTTTGGATGGGATAGAGCTAATTTTCTTCACAGTAGCTGGCACGGGGCTACATTTTGGACTTGTGCCGAAAACAGCATTGATAACACAGGGATGCTTTAGCTGTTTCTGATCAGTGCTTACACAGAGTCAAGGACTTTTCTGCTTATCACACTGCCTTGCCAGCGAGTAGGCTGGGGGCACACAAGAAGTTGGAAAGAGACACAGCCAGGACAGCTGACCCCAACTGACCCAAGTATATTCCAGACTATATGACATCATGCTCAGCAATAACTCTGGGGGAATGGAGGTTGGCAGGGCCTGTGGTTGCTCAGGGACTGGCTGGGTATCAGTCAGTTGGCGGCAAGCAATTTTTTTCTTTTGCATCGCTTTTTTTTCTTGGGTTTCTTGGTGTTTGGGGTCCGTGCCCATCCCCCATCCCCCCTGTTGTGCCCCCCCCCCCTTTTTTTAGTTATTAAACTGCCTTTATCTCAACCCACGAGTCTTATCACTTTTACTCTTCCAATTCCCCCTCCACCCCACTAGGGGGCAGTAAGCAAGCAGCCGTGTGGTGTGTAGTTGCTGGCTGACGTTAAACCAAAACAGTAATCCACTATTTTTCACAGTGTGTTGAGCAAATATAACTAAACAAAATTCTGGATCACACAGGTAGTACCCTGACAATAGCTATCATCAAATGCATCAAAAGAGAAAACATAAGTAGCTTTGCAACAGAAGGTTATGAAATGATCCAACTACAAGATGTCTTACTAATTATAGACCATAGTTTGAGGTAGTTGTTTCAATGGCCAGGTGTTTAACCATGGCTATAACTTGTTACCTATAATGCAATTTTTAATTATTATTTTTTTTCAAGTCTGAGAATATCAGTAAGAGGCATCCACATTTCACAAAGCAATCAGATGCTATGCAAGGAAATATTTCCACTTGTCAGTTTAAATCAAAAGCAGTATGTTCAAAATTCCAACCCTATGCATCGCAACCTTAATTACAGTAAACAAACAGAATGAAGACAACTATGAAATCATAAACAGTTTGGATTCTATGCATTGTGATATATACACAAGCAACATACAGCTGCATAAGAGAACATTCCTGACATTTCAGCCACTTCAAGTACTTGAGAGCCATAAGCCAGGTCATAAATTTCATTTCATGAGTTGCACAGGGAGTTACAGAGTTATCTCTAGCATACAAACAAGAGCTCCTTAGTTTTCCACTGTTCCACTGAAGAAGTTAGGGATCAGAAAACTAGTTATACCAGTCTCATTAGGCCCAGCTAACAGACCTTCTACTGTGAACTGAAATGTTATACCGCAGCCCTTCAGCAAGCTCAAAAGACAATCGCAGGACACTTAGCAGCCCCCAGCACTGAAGCACTACAAGGTTCATGGAAGACAGGCTGTTCGCAAAGAGGTAGTAGATAGTGACTTTACCATCTGGAAGGAGGCAGCTGCTACCATGTATGGAAGCAGGTTATGCACAATACAATTGCTCACCACCCCCTGACTGATGCTCAGCTTGACCCAAGCAACGAGCGATCAGTCCCTTCCAGGTTAACTCCCCTCAGTTTATATACTGTGCATGATGTGCTGTGGTGTGGAATACCCCTTTGGCTTGTTTGGGTCAGGTGTCCTGTCTCTGATCCCTCCTGGCTTCTTGTGCCCCTCCTCACTAGCAGAGCATGAGTGACTGAAAAGTCCTTGACCAGGGTAAGCATTACTTAGCAACAACTAAAAACATGAGTGTTATCAGCATTGTTCCCAGACTAAAGCCTAAACAGCACTGCACCAGGTACTAAGAAGAAAAGTTACTCTATCCCAGTCAAAAACAGGACGGCCTTTTTCTGTTTAAACTAGGATTAACACTCCTAAGAAAACAATATTAAGACTGATGCAAGTCACCAGATTTTGGTTGGCAAGTACTTAAGAATCTCTAAAGGGTTGTCTTTTCCACCATTAATTTCATTAAAAGCACCAATGTTTCCTTGACTTTCTCCTTGTACTTCATCATCTCCTACCTCCAGCCTTTTACTGTTTTACCGGATCAGTCAGCTTTCTTCATTGAAAGAAACACTGGTATTCTATGACAACAATATAGAGAATCCCTGACTCTATTAGTGCTGAGCCTTCATACCGATCTTCGTTTTTCATCTCCTAGTCAGCAGCACAGCTCTGGATTAGAGCCCAAACTAACTAAGCACAGATTTTGGGGGATTTTTTTGTTTGTTTGTGTTTATGTGTGATTTTTGTGTTTGGGTTTTGGTGGGGATTTTTTTGGTGGGGGGTTTTGTTGTTTGTTTTCTCTTTTTGGGGGGGTGGCATTTAGGGGGGATTTTAGGGTTCTTTTGTTTGAGGCTTTTGCAGGGGGCTGGCTTTTGGGTTTTTTTTTTTTTGTTGTTGGGTTTTTTTTGTGTTTGTTTGGGGTTTTTTTTTTGTGTTGTGGCTTTTTTTCCTATTAAGTGCATGTGTGTATGGGCATAAATAAAACATTGTATCTAGACTTGAATATAGAATAAGATTATTACTACAGAGGTTGTTACATTCTGCTTTTGGAAAGATAAAGACAGTTCTGTATCATCCTTTAGACTGACAAGGAGTAGAAAGAGTAACAGAAAATACCCTTTCTCCACAGAGGCTCAGGAAGTACAGAAATCTTTGTAACAAGGGTGTAGAAATCTGTCTGTAGTTTGAACAACACAATGCAAGCCATTCCTTAATGTTCTGGACTAAGCAAATATTCAAGCTTGGATCTCCAATGTTAGTTATGCTACTAACAGATGAATACATGGAAAAGGAATTAATTGACTTATAATTACACTTAAATTGCATATATATGTGCTCTCTATAAAATAACCAAACAAAACCCAATGAGTATACCACAGACAGAATATCCTTTGGGGGGGTGTCCTGGGTTCAGCAGTAGCAGTCATTTTTTCTCCTTCTCAGCAGCTGGTGCAGCGCTGTGTTTTTGACTTTCCGCCTGGGAACAGCACTGATAACACCGATGTTTTTAGTTACTGCTCAAATGTTTAGTCTGACCAAGGACTTTATGAGTCTCATGCTCTGCCAGGGAGGAGGGGAAGCCGGGAGGAAGCAGAGACAGGACACCTGGCCCAAACTAGCCAAAGAGGTATTCCATACCACAGCACGTCATGCCCAGGATGTAACAGTTACCCGGAAGGGCTGGTTCACTGCTTGGTCGGGCTGGGTATCGACGGGTGGTATTGTATTCTCTTCCCTTGTTTTTTCCCTTATCATTATTATTATCAGTGGTAGCAGTAGTGGGTTTGTGTTATACCTTAGTTACTGGGCTGTTCTTATCTCAACCCATGGTAGTTATGTTCTTTTGATTCTCCTCCCCATACCTCTGGGAGCGGGGGTGGGGGGGGAAGAAAGGGGGGAAGTGAGCGAGAGGGCTGCATGGCTGACTTATGGCCTGGGCTTAAACCACAACAGGGGGATACTACATATGGGGGAACATGTATACACACTTGCATAATTTTACAGAAAAAATAAGTAGACTTATGTTAGCTAAATCTAAGCACATCGTTAACCTCAGATTCCGGAAAATATCCCATAAAAATAAAGCAACATCTGTGCATGGAGAAGTTCATAAAAGAAACCTTTTCCCAAATATCTATAAGTAGGTACTAACAACAGAAATTCATATACCCACCCTTGTTGAGCCAATTACAGGATTACTTACAGCAAACTAAGACATAAATATTTCCATATATTTACATACTCAACTTCTTTAAACATAAATACATATAGCTAAAATACCCTAACATTAAAGTTTTCTTGGGTTTGAATATGTATGTTATACAAACTCAAATCCCACTTAAGGATGGACAAGTATTACAATTTCAGTGTTAATAAAATGAAACAATCAACCTTTAATTAAAAAAAAAAAGTTTCTATGTAAAATTGGTCCCAAGTATCTGTTGAAAATATAAAGTTGAACATTAAAATGAGAAAGACTTATTTTTAGAACCCAAGTGTCCTGGGTTCAGCTGCAGCAGTCATTTTTCTCCTTCTTAGTAGCTGGTGCAGTACTGTGGTTTTGACTTTCAGCCTAAGAACAGCGCTGATAACACACCGATGTTTTTAGTTCTTGCTAAGTAATGTTTATTCCGATCAAGGACTTCTTCAGCCTCATGCTCTGCCAGGGAGGAGAGGCACAAGAAACTGGGAGGAAGCAGAGACAGGACACCTGACCCAAACTAGCCAAAGGGGTATTCCAGATCACAGCAAAACATGCCCAGTATATAAATTGGGGGGAGTTACTCAGAAGGCCCAAATCACTGCTTGGGTTGGGCTGGGTATTTGTCGGCGGGTGGTGAGCAGCTGTATTCTCCCCCCTTGTTATTTCCCTTATCATTATTATTATTTGCGGTAGTAGTAGTAGTTTCGCATTATACCTTATTTACCAGACTGTTCTTCTCTCAGCCTGTGGGAGTTATATTCTTTCGATTCTCCTCCCCATCACTCCAGGAGCAGGGGGAGGAAGAAAGGGGGGAGTGAGTGAGCAGCTGTGTGGTTCTGAGTTACCAGCTGGGCTTAAACAATGACACGAAGCATTGCAAGAATCAGATTGTAGCTATCAGAACACTGAATGGGCATGCTGAGTGCTCTACAAACTGGCTACACCTTTTCTCAAATATTACTGCAGCTTACAAGTTTATTTAGCAACATTGGCTTTTCTTTAGAAAAGACAGGCCTGGCAGGCGGGGAGGGGGAGTTGCCCTTTATGTTAGGGATAGGCTGGAGAGTATGGAACTCTGTCTGGGGACAGGTGAGCAGTTTACAGAGAGTTTGTGGGTCAGGGTTAAAGGGAAAACAGCCGTGGGAGACATTACTGTGGGGATCTGTTACAGGCCTCCTGATCAAGGAGAACCTGTGGATGAAGCACTCTACAGACAGATAGGAAAAGCCTCACGCTCGCAGGCACTTGTTCTCATGGGGGATTTCAACCACCCTGACATCTGTTGGAAAGATGGCGCTGCACGGCACAAGCAATCCAGGAGGTTCCTCGATTGTGTGGAAGACAACTTCCTTCTGCAATTAATAGAGGAGCCGACAAGGAGAGGTGCCATGCTTGACCTTGTGCTCACCAACAGGGAAGGGCTTGTTGAGAATGTGGTGCTCCAGGGCAGCCCTGGATGCAGCGATCACGAGATGGTCAAATTTGAGATCCCCAGGACAGTGAGAAGAGCGTGTAGCAAGCTCACTGCCCTGGACTTCAAAAGAGCAGACTTTGGCCTCTTGTCCTGGTTTTGAGCAGCAGCAGTCATTTTTCTCCTTCTTAGGAGCTAGTACAGTGCTGTGTTTTGATCTTTTGGCCTTGGAGCAGTGGTGATAACGCCGATGTTTTCAGTTGCTGCTCGAATGTTTGGTGTGGCCAAGGACTTTCTGAGCCTCATGCTCTGCCAGGGAGGAGGGGAGGCTGGGAGGGAGCAGAGACAGGACACCTGACCCAAACTGACCAAAGAGGTATTCCATACCACGGTACGTCATGCCCAGGATGTAACGGGGAGTTACCCGGAAGGGTTGGGACTGCAGGGTTGGACGAGGTATCGGTCGGTGCTTGGCTGGGGGGAGTGGGGCGAGTTATCAGTCAGCTGGTGCTGAGGTGTTGTATTCTTTCCTCTTGTTATTTCCTTTAGCATTATTATTATTGGTGGTAGCAGTAGTGATTTGTGTTATACCTTAGTTACTAAACTGTTCTTATCTCAACCCGTGGGAGTTGCATTCTTTTCGATTCTCCTCTCCGTCCCTCCAGTAGCAGGGGGAGAGAAAGAAAGGGGGGGAGTGAGTGGACGAGGCTTGTGGTTCGGTTTAAACCACGACAGTTCTTTTTGGCGCCCAACGTGGGGCACGAAGGGTTGAGATAACGACAGAGATGATCAGATTAATAGTCGTCACAGTGCTGATTTATTGGCTCTCAAAGTTGTTTCTCTTGCTCTCAGAGCTTCAGAATGTAGTACATTACTTAGAGCCGGTATTCCCTGTGGTAGTGTTTATCAAGTGTGGGGCTTGGGCTAAGGTTTTTGTTTCACTGTACTTTATGGCAATGGCTTGTAATATGGTTGGGCTCCGGCAGCAGGGAGAGATGGACGTGGCCGTGGACTTGTACCCGGCCGTCCCGCTGCTCTTCACCGCCCTGGCCCTTGTCCTCGCCTCCGTCTTTGTGAGGCTGCGGGGAGCTGAGGGGGAGCGGCCCCGGGAGCCGGCGGCGGCCGAAGCGGCCCGGGAGAGCGGCCCCGGGGACCAGGCGGCGGCGGGAGCGGGGCCGGAGGCCGGGAGGAAGGCGGCTGCTGAGCAGCGGGAGGAGGCGGCGGAGGAGCCGAGCCCCGCGGAGGAGCCGAGCCCCGCGGAGGAACCGAGCCTCGTGGCGGCCGAGAGCGTCCCCCGGCAGCCGCCCGCCGAGCCCCAGGAGGATGCAGGAGCCCAGGCAGCATTTCCCAGCAAGGCAGAGGAGGAAGAGCTGCACCCAGGAAAAGAGAAGCTGGTGGTGAGAGAGCCGGCAGGCACAGCAGCTGCACCAGCCCCAGGGACAAGCACAGCAGCGTCATTGGAGAGTTCTGAAGGGTTTGAATGGCCTCTGGGTACCCTTGGGACCTGCCTGCTGATTGTGATGGGGGTCAGCATGGTGGCACACACACAGAGTGTGTTCTACCCACGGCCATTTTGTCTGATCTCAGAAGTCAAGCAGACTCAGGTTTGCTTCTTGTTTGGGGTTAGACCACAATATGGGAGGACCAGGAGATCTTCCCCAAGGCTGGACAGCCATGAGTGGCAGTGTGTGTGGGACAGTATGAGCGAGTACCTGGTCCACTGGGCCCCTCCAGTGCTTTGGAAGCATTGGAGATGGAAGGCAGCTGTATGGAGTCCCCAGCAACAAGCTGCAGAAACTGCTGAAGGGGACAGTGAATTATTTTGAACCTGGTGGGCCCATGGCACTTCAGGCCATCAGGGCAGAGATGCGACACAGAGATGGACTCATGATCGAGGGGTGGACTTAGCAATGGACACTATTGCCCAGGTTATTCACTAGTGTGAACACTGCACACAGCCTCTCCTGCTCTGAGAGACTGTAACAAGAGATGGAACCTGACATCATGGACCAGATGGACTCAGCAGCTTTATAGGTCCATGCACTAAGAAATGATGTTTTTCTCTGTGTATATGTAGACGTATATATATATGTAAGAGTGATGGCATATTGAAGATGTGGGATCTGAGCATGACGTGAATGGTATGGAATAAGGGGTGGATAATGTCCTGGTTTTGAGCAGCAGCAGTCATTTTTCTCCTTCTTAGGAGCTAGTACAGTGCTGTGTTTTGATCTTTTGGCCTTGGAGCAGTGGTGATAACGCCGATGTTTTCAGTTGCTGCTCGAATGTTTGGTGTGGCCAAGGACTTTCTGAGCCTCATGCTCTGCCAGGGAGGAGGGGAGGCTGGGAGGGAGCAGAGACAGGACACCTGACCCAAACTGACCAAAGAGGTATTCCATACCACGGTACGTCATGCCCAGGATGTAACGGGGAGTTACCCGGAAGGGTTGGGACTGCAGGGTTGGACGAGGTATCGGTCGGTGCTTGGCTGGGGGGAGTGGGGCGAGTTATCAGTCAGCTGGTGCTGAGGTGTTGTATTCTTTCCTCTTGTTATTTCCTTTAGCATTATTATTATTGGTGGTAGCAGTAGTGATTTGTGTTATACCTTAGTTACTAAACTGTTCTCATCTCAACCCGTGGGAGTTGCATTCTTTTCGATTCTCCTCTCCGTCCCTCCAGTAGCAGGGGGAGGGAAAGAAAGGGGGGGAGTGAGTGGACGAGGTTTGTGGTTGAGTTTAAACCACGACACCTCTTCAGGAGCCTGCTTAGCAAGTTTCCATGGGATATAGCCCTGGAGGGCGGGGGGGCCCAAGACTCTTGGTTGATATTCAAGGATCACCTGCTACAAGCTCAGGAGTGCTGCATCCCAACTAGAAGGAAATGTGGCAGGAGGGCCAGGAGACCAGATACTCCTTATCCCTATGTCCTGTTTTTCTAGACTGTTTTTCTTAAAACTATGTCAACTATAACAATTTATCTCGTGTGAGAATTCTCAGTATGTTCTCTAGCTGTACTCTATTTTTTTCTCCATGTATCCTGCACCTCAGTAATTTTCCACTGCTACTGTTACAAAGCCATCAAACTTAACATTACTCAAAACTAATTCTAAAGGTTTATATATTCCATTTTGTAATTTTGTGCCCCCCTTGTCTCAAAGGTCATAGGGCCTAAAACTGAGGTGACACGGCAGGTGTCCAGGATGGGCTACAGCTAAACTAACCGATAAGTAGGAGGATAGGAGTCTCTGGTGCTAACGAACCAATTAAACTGGTATAAACATCTACTGCGCATGCTTCAAAGGCTGCCAAAAGTGATAAAGATTGCTGGAAGAAGTAAACAACCCTCAGAGACCACCACCACAATTCTGTATGCATGCGGGGAGCTTTCTGGAAAATGATGTAATCAGTATGTAGCCTCATGAATATGTATGTATGCCCAGTGACTATAAAAGGACAGCGTGTGTGGCAACTGAGGAGACACACGTTAGGTGGAGCTATCCCCTGTGTCTCTCGGCGCTGCAATAAAGAATACCTGCTTGTCAGCTTGAAAACTTTGTTGGCAAGTTTGTTCCTGGAGTTTTCTCCGAATCACCTTAGTACAAAATGAATGTAAGAAAAACAGGCTATTCTTCCAGCACGCAAGGATAAGGAGTATCTGCGAATGGCAGGTGTCCAGGACGGGCTGCAGTTAAACTAACTGGTAAGCAGAAGGACAGCGACCGGCCCTGACCTCCCTCCGATCATCATCCCAACAAAGAATGAACTTTGATGAAACCAGACGAGCTCAGCAGTGACTAGACAAGTTCCGCAGCGTCATCAACAGGCAACAATCCAACACTGCACACAGTCTCTCCTGCTCTGAAAGACTGTTACAAGAGATGGAGCCCAACATCATGGGCCGGATGAACTCAGCAGCTTTATAGGGATTGGTCCATGACTGATCTCTCTTTTTTTTGTGTGTTTTTGGATGTGTGTGTGTACGTGTGTATATATATATATATATATATATATATATATATATATATATATATGAGACAAGAGTGATGGTATATTGAAAATTGTGGGATCTGAGCATGACGTGAACGGTATGGAATAAGGGGTGGATACTGTTCTGGGATCAGCACTAGCAGTCATTTTTCTCCTTCTTAGTAGCTGATGCAGTGCTGGTGTGAGCACAGCTGCTCGCTCTCTCGCTCACTCCCCCCCCCCCCCCGAAGGATGGGGAGGAGAAGCAAAGAATGTAACTCCCATGGGTTGAGATAAGAACAGTCCAGTAACTAAGGTAAAACACAAAACCACTCTACTGCTACCGCTAATAATAATAATCATAAGGGAAATAACAAGGGAAGAGAATACAACCGCCCACCAGCCGCCGATTGATACCCAGCCTGACTGATATGAGGAAAGCAAGTGCCTGGAAAACATAGGGTTAAAAGTATTTTAACTTAGGTCTAAGATAGAGAAGAATGTTTGTGTTGTAAGTCTGTGGTGTGATAACAGAATTTAGTGGTCTTACTAACAAGACTGAATTATTTCTTTCCATCCTTCTAATCATCAGTTAGCTTGGAGACAGTGCCTCCCGAACATCTGCTAGCTTAGGATACTCCTTGTCTGCCCATCCTGTTCTGCTTGCAATAAATTTTGTACGAAAGTCACACTGTTCTAAATCTTTGCCAGCTATCAGAAACTTGCAGATATGGTTGGTTTCAGCTAATTTGTGATTACTGGGGCATCCAACTGTACCAAAGGTGAAAAGTGCACCCTGAGGAAGACTGCTTACTTCACTTTGAAGACCCCTGCCCACGACCATCAGAGGGCAGTGCGCAAGCACCAAAAGGGAGGAGACTTATGATAATGAATACCTAAACTAATTGTAATATCCCTGCCAAACTCTCGGGAACCTAATGAATATGCATGTTTGTGTGTAACAAATATCTGCTTGCTTAACCCCTCAGTGTGCAAGTTAGGAGGAACGATCCCCCTTGCACCCAGCGCCGTAATAAACATACCTGCTTTATAACTCTCTGAGTTGTAGAGTCTGATTTCGTGCTTCACCTGAGTATCTAAGACAAAGGAGAAAGGGGGAGGGACCCAGAGATGGGATAGGTATAAATATAGTGTTAACACTAAGAAAATTTGAGAACCCTGAATCAGGTGTGCCTGGTGGGGATCTCCCTTTATTCAGATAAAGCTTTAAACCTCACTCTGCCTTAGGAGCTACTCTATTATTGAAACCAGGTATTCCCAACAACATGCATTTATTGCTTCACGCTTTTATAGTGCAAAAGGCTAGCACAGTTCTTCGATGCCTTAACTTGGGAGAGGAATAAACTTTGGTACTAGCTGGGGAAAATCAGTCTTTTCCTGCTTGGTTGTTATAGTGCTATACTGCTGGTGTGAAATACGAACTCGCTCCTCTAAACAAGATAACAAGGTTTTATTGAGGGACAAAGTCAATAAAGCAAAAGCAACAGCGCTGGGCGCATGACCGTAGCCAGAGGCGCGAGTGATTAGTATTTGTTACAGGTTTATATACTTTCACTATTGCATTAGTCACATACATAGTCATAATTCCCACGTATAGGCGGGGAATATTATAACTAGCTCCAGGAACTTATTATCATAAGTCTCCTCCTCAGAGTGCAATTTGTAAACAGAACAGGCACTAGAAGAGGGAATGCCCTCAGAGTCAAAATAATGAGGATTTAGTGGAATGCCAGGACAGGCAGTAAAAATGATGAAGACTGAGGCGGACGAGGGGAAGATTTGAAACCCTCCCCAACAGAGCCCCTGGTTACAGTTAGGCTGGGGAATGACAAGGTAAAATTCCTTGTAGATACAGGAGCTACCTATTCCTTTAGAAATACTTGTAAAGGGCAATTAAGCAAACAAACAGCTTCGGTCATTGGCACCACAGGGCAAAAAGAAAACTGGGCTTTCTTTCAGCCTTTAAAACTGGTAAACAGATGTTGACCCATCAATTTCTTTACATGCCCAAGTGCCCCATGCCATTATTGGGTAGGGATATACTGAGTAAATTACATGCATAAATTACATTTAAAGAAGAAAAAATTCAGATACATATTCCTGATGAAAACGCTGTGGAAGCCCAAGCTTTTCCATTACAGAAACCAGGCACTGAGCCAGAGGAAGTGAAGAACGCAGTCGCCCCACTAGTATGGGCTACTGGAGCACCAGGATGATTACTAAACGCAGAACCAGTAACTATTCATCTGTCTGGTAAGACAGAAACAACACCCTATACAACTGGAAGCAAGAAAAAGACTAGAGCCTTCAATTGAAAATTTTATTGAATACTTTGGGACAAAAAAACTGACTGTTTTTGTACCTCACATGGTAACAACCATCCTGGAACAGAAAAGCAGTCATTGGCTTTCCCCAAGCAGGCTGTTAAAATATCAGGCCATGCTTTTGGAACAAGAGGACATAGAACTGAAAGCAACTAACCTTTTGAAAACAGCAGTGTTTCTGACAACTGATCCAGAAGGAAGAGGGCTGACTCATGATTGTCAATAGACTGTTGAGCACGTGTAGGTTGATATGACAGGAATACAAGCTACACCTCTGAAGGATGTGAACTGTGAGCTGTTTGTGGATGGTAGCAGCTTCAAGAAAAATGGAAATTAGAAAGCAGAATACTAGACTTCATTTGGACACATTAAGTAGACAAGTAACCTTAGGTCTACTTTATGTCCTGTATGGAAGAAGAGTCCTATTAGAGCTAAATATTGGGGAAAAGTGAAAAGGGATGTGGATCTTCAAGATGACAAACAGGCAGGGCCCTCTTCTGCAGTAGAATTTGGATGGGGCCTACAAAGCTTTTTATTACCTGGTCTTATGGCTCTGGAAAATAGGATTTTGATAGAAAACTTGGCAAGTAGAAACCTTATCTAAGGCTATCAGAAAAGGATCTTAAATTATTAACAAACAAGTACAAGAAAACACAAAAATGACCCTGCAGAATCAATTAGCATTAGATTTGCTACTAGTAAAGGAACAAGGAGTTTGTGGATACCCAAAATTAGAAAGAGAACACTGCTGTGTACACATTCCAAATATTACCAAAGATTTACAAAAGAAACTTGATGAAATGTGGAAAATAGCAGAAGACTGCAGAGTGTGAGAGACTGATCTGAAATCAGACTCCACTGTCCCAAACACTGGTCTGAGAAGCTGAGGTGGAATTCCACCTATCTTTTGTCTCAGAGATGGGTGGGAGGAGTTAAGACTCCAATATCCATTGCTGGGAGAAGGGTGTGAGTAGCTGAACTGCAACTCCACCATCCACTGCCTGAGGGATGAGTGGGAAAAGCTAAGACTCTTCTGCCCATTACCTGGAGGATTGGTGTGAGGAATTGCTACCCATTATCCCAAGAACTGCTGCAGACACCTGTGTGTGCAGACACATGCAGTTGAAGAGCTGGCCCGGGAAACTGGTCCACAGGAAGGTGTAATACGTGACATGAAGAACAGAGGTACTCCCCCCAACTCATTATAAAAGGGGGAAAAGGTAATCACCAAGAGACACATCAACAAGGGAGCCATTGCCAAGAGGATGACTCCAGAAGGACACTCTCCACCAATGACTACTATGGATCCTAAGGGACACTCGCCATGAGGCATCGCCATGAGTGCAACACCACAAGACACACTCCAAGGAGTACCTTCAAGGGGACGAGTCCAGAAGGACACCTCTACCAGGACATCCACCTCTGATGACAACTACAGACTCCTGGGGGACACTCTGCTCCAATACTGACTATGAACCTTGAAGGACTCCCACCACCACCAACACCCTATCGCTATCCCTTTTTTTAAAATAACTTCCCTTTTTTGTAATAAACTTACTAATCGATTACGGTACTTGACCTCATTTGTGTCTTAATTTCACTCTTGGAATCACAAACAGAAACAGGGTCCAGCACTGGGGTTTTCCCCAGTCAAACCCTGACACGGAGCTATTAGAGGCTGCTGACACTAATTGCCTAAACAAAATTTTGCAATTCTTTTGGGGGACGGTCCCTAAAGGAATGGTTGTCCACCTTAATAGAAGGTGTAATAATAATTTTAATAGTTAGTGTTTGTACAGGACGTTGCCCTGGTTTCAGCTGGAACAGCTACTTTTCTACTTCCTAGTAGCTCTGCAGTGCTGCGTTTTGGCTTTAGTCTGAGAACAATGCTGATAACACACCAGTGGTTTAGCTGCTGCTCAGTAGTGCTTACCCTTGTCAAGAACTTTTCAGTCTTATGCTCTGCAGGTGAGGAGGGGCACAAGAAGCCGGGAGGGAGAAGAGACAGGACACCTGACCCAAACTAGCCAAAGGGATAATACATACCACAGGACATCACGCTCTATATATAAACTAGGAGGGAGTTACCCAGAAGGGATGGATCACTGCTCAGGTCAAGCTGGGTATCAGCTTGTGAGCCATTTTACTGATCATCACTTGAGTTTATAGTTGGTTTGGTTGGTTGGCCTTTTTTTTTTTTCTTTTTTTTTTTTTTTTTTCCCCCCTTTCTCTTTCGGCTTTATATTCTCTCCCCTTGTTATTTCCCTCACCTTCATTACTAGTAGTAGTACATCGTACTTTAGTTATTATATTATAGGCCCACTGCAGGAGAAGATCTGGTTCGAGACCATCTTAAGAGCCTGAACGTGCACACGGCCATGGGACCTGATAAAATCCATCCGCAGGTCCTGAAGGAGCTGGCGAATGAAGTTGTCATTGTCCATCATATTTGAAAAATTATGCCATTCAGGTGAAGTTCCCAATGACTGGAAAAAGGGAAATATAATCCCCATTTTCAAGAAGGGGAAAATGGATGATCCAGGGAACTACAGACCAGTCAGTCTCACCTCTATGCCTGGCAAAATATTGGAGCAGATTCTCCTGGAAAGCATGCTAAAGGCACATGAAAACCAACGAGGTGCTTGGTGACAGCCAACATGGCTTCGCTAAAGGGAAATCCTGCCTGACCAATTTGGTGGCCTTCTAGGCTAGGGCTACGGAATTGAGGGACAGGGGTAGAGCAGTTGATGTCATCTACATGGACTTGTGCAAAACGTTTGACACTGTCGCACACAACGTCCTTGTCTCTAAATTGAAGAGACATCAATTTGATAGGTGGACCACTCGGTGGATAAAGAACTGGCTGGATGGCTGCACGCAAAGAGTTGTGTTCAATGTCTCAATGTCCAGGTGGAGACCAGTAACGAGTGGTGTCCCTCAGGGATCGGTGTTGGGACCGGTCTTGTTCAACATCTTAGTCGGTGACATGGACAGTGGAATTGAGTACACCCTCAGAAGCCTGCCAATGACACCAGGCTGTGTGGCTCGGCTGATACGCTGGAGGGAAGGAATGCTAACCAGAGGGATCTCGACATGCTTGTGAGATGGGCTGATGCCAACCTTATGAAGTTTGACCGTGCCAAGTGCAAGGCCCTACACCTGGGTCGGGGCAATCCCAGGCACATCCACAGGTTGGGCAGAGAAGAGATTCAGAGCAGCCTTGCACAGAAGGACTTGGGGGTGTTGGTTGATGAGAAAATGAACACAAGCTGGCAGTGTGCGTTCGCAGCCCAGAAAGCCAACCGTATCCTGGGCTGCAGCAAAAGGAGCATGACCAGCAGATCGAAGGAGGTGATCCTGCCCCTCTACTGCCCTCTCACTCCCTCCTCACTTGGAGTACTGTGTACAGTTCTGGTGTCCTCAACATAAAAAGGACATGGAACTGTTGGAACAAGTCCAGAGGAGGGCCACCAGGATGATCAGGGGACTGGAGCACTTCCCATATGAAGACAGGCTAAGAAAGTTGGGGCTGTTCTGCCTGGAGAAGAGAAGGCTGCATGGAGACCTCATAGCAGTCTTACAGTATCTGAAGGGGGCCTATAGGAATTCTGGGGAGGGACTCTTCATTAGACTGTAGTGATAGGAAAAAGGGTAACGGGTTAAAACTTAAAAAGGAGAAGTTTAGATTGGATATAAGGGAGAAGTTCTTTACCATAAGGGTGGTGAGGCACTGGAATGGGTTGCCCAAGGAAGTTGCGAATGCTCCATCCCTGGCGGTGTTCAAGGCCAGGTTGGACAGAGCCTTGGGTGACATGGGTTAGTGTGAGGTGTCCCTGTCCATGGCAGGGGGGATGGAAATAGATGATCTTAAGGTCCTTTCCAACCTTAACTATTCTATGATTCTATTAAACTGTTCTTATTTCAACCCCTGGGGTTTACATTCTTTTGATTCTCCTCCCCGTCCTGCCAGGGGGGAAGTAAACAGCTGAGTTACCACGTGAGAGGGGACTAGAAAAAACAGTAGTGGAAGTAGTCAGGAAAATAACTAAATACTTTCAAAAGGGGGAATTGATACCAAATTAAACTAGTATTTTGTTGTATACAGAGACTTAGCCATGGACAGGGCTACAAGGATTCTCAAGATCAGGAAGGCATACAACAAGAGAACCAGATGTCTTCTCTCAAATCAGTGTAGGCCTTCCTCCTGTTAATAAGGCCTGAGAAATAGGCAAATGGCTGCAAAACAAAACTTCAGGAGCCTCTCAGGGTCTTAAATCTGCCCAAACATGAACATGTAGTTAATTGCAAGACTAAACAAGCATTCCAATGTCCTTAACTAATGGATTTCCATAAAAGGGTAAAATAAGTGGGGGTATCTCTCCCTAGATGACTGTGACCCCCAGAGACCACTCCTCAAAATTCAGTGCCTGCGCTGCAGCCTTATCTACCAGAATTACCATATGGAATGATCAACGAGAATTGGGTGGGCATTTTGCAGAATTATAATGAATACTCATATAACAAAGGTACATAAAATGTAAACTGTCTCTTTGTGTCCATGATAGGCGGAGTAATCCCCATACACCCAGTACTGCAATAAAGTAATTTAGGCTTCTAACACGTCATTTTGGTTGGAGAGTTTATTTCCCCAATTTTGGCAACACTACTAGGAAGAAAGTTAACTCTATCCCAGCCAAAACGATGACACAAGTCTGCAACCTTTTTTTGTTAATGTACACACTTCCTAGAATTAGCTCATTGTGAATCCAAAGTCTGTGCTTAGAGCGCTCACTAGTTACATGAACCCTAGGTACCATTTTCTGCTTGGGGTTTGGTTTTCAGTTTTATTTCACAAAATATAAACACAGAACTGCTGTGCCTCAAGTGCAAAATTCTTTATATAACTAGCACTATAAGAATCCCGATTAACCTAAGGGAAGGATAATAAAAGCCTTATTGAAGGCTCACAGCTTCTTTTTTCAACTGCCTCTTTTCCCCAGACATAACCCAATTAAAAACCTCTACACTTCCACAGATGTCCGACACATACTTTCCATTGAGAAAAGGTGGAAAGGCCCACCATCCCCAAGGGGAAGCACCCAGAGGCAGCAAGTACCCGGTGGGGTGCAGAAGCGCTGCTACTCACTCGTTCGCGGGGGGAGCGTTGAGCGGGATGGCCACTTCCTCCTCTTCATACTCCGGCCCATCCAACGAGTCGCCTTCATCCACGGTCCCCAGCCCCCCCGCCAAGGAAAGTAGCTGTGGTGGCAGCAGGGAAAAGGCGACAGTACCGGATTCAGGTGGGGACAAGACCCCTCTGGACGCCTCCAGCTCCTGGCCCTGGTCAATTGCTGTCGCGGCGCCACCGCCTCCGGACACGAGAGCGGCAGGTCCCGAGCCTAGCGCCAGGAACCCCGAACACAAAGCCGGACCACCGGCGCCCAGGCTGCCCCCGCCAGAGCCCACCAGAAAAGGTCCTTGCGGCCCCAGCTCCTTGCCTCGGCATAAGGTGGCGTAGCGTTCCGACGCAGCTCTGCCAACGGATCCCACCATCCCGGCGGAAGAAAACGAGCCGCCCTCCTCAGCGCCGGCCTCAGCCGCCATCATGGTGAACCTCGCTCCTTCCTACCTCCCGCGCGCTGACCGCCAGGTAGGCAACAGCTGCCCCTTCCCTACGCTTTTGTCTGCAGGGAGCGGAACTGAGACAAGAATAAGATTTCTCCAGCAGAATCGACTTCTTAACAATAACCGTCTAGAAGCCTAAAGCAACACAACAAAGCCCCAACACTACTACTTTATATTCCTGCGACCGCGAGGGGAGCAACTCCTACGAAGATACAACTCCACTCATTACCCCACCCCCGAGAGCCAGTGAGGGTGCGTCATTGTATGGGCGGGGCAAAAAGGAAAAGAAGGAAGGAGGGAGCTTAACTTGCTAACGGCAGAGAAAAGAGTGGCGTGGCGTGGCGTGGCGTGGCGCGGCGCGGCGCGGCGCGGCGCGGCGGTTCGCGGAGAACGAGGTAGTTGGGAGCAAAGATGGTGGTATGTTCTCTGCTCCCTCTTGATGGGTGTGAGATGCATCAAGAGAAGAATAAGGAGTCTCCCATCATCCCCATCTCGGGGGTACCCAAACGAAACAAACAAGCAAACAAAAAACAAAACCAGTGTTAAATATGAGCTCACTCCTCTAAACAAGATAACCTGTTACAAGCTCAGGAGTGCTGCATCCCAACTAGAAGGAAGTGCAGCAGAAGGGCCAGGAGACCTCCTTGGATGGATAAGGAGCTGCTGAGGAAAATTCAAAGGAAAAAAGAGGCTTATAAAAAATGGAAGCAAGGACAGGCGGCCTGGGTAGAGTACAGGGATGTTGTCTGGGAAGCTAGGGACCATGTCAGGAAGGCTAAGGCCCAGTTAGAATTAAACCTAGTCAGGGATGTTAAGGATAACAGGAAGGGATTCTACAGGTATGTAGCAAACAAAAAACAGACTAGGGACAACATAGGCCCCCTGAGGAAGCTTTCGGGAGAACTGGCTACACAGGATTTGGAGAAGGCTGAGGTTCTGAATGACTTCTTTGCCTCGGTCTTCACTGGCAAAGGCTCTGATTGCACCACCCAGGTCTTAGAAGGTAGATGCAGGGACTGTGAGAATGAAGACCTTGGGCCCACTGTAGGAGAGGATCTGGTTCGAGACCATCTTAAAAATCTGAACGCGCACAAGTCCGTGGGACCTGATGGAATCCATCCGTGGGTCCTGAAGGAGCTGGCGAATGAAGTTGCTAAGCCACTGACTTCACTGATTTGAAAAATCATGGCAGTCAGGTGAAGTTCCCGACGACTGGAAAAAGGGAAATATAACCCCCATTTTCAAGAAGGGGAAAATGGAAGACCCGGGGAATTACAGACCAGTCAGTCTCACCTCTGTGCCTCGTAAAATCTTGGAGCACATTCTCCTGGACGGAATGCTAAGGCACATGAAAAACAACAAGGTGCTTGGTGACAGCCGGCATGCCTTCACTAAGGGGAAATCCTGCCTGACCAATTTGGTGGCCTTCTATGATGGGGCTACAGATTTGATGGACAAGGGTAAAGCAGTTGATGTCATCTGCCTGGACTTGTGCAAAACGTTTGACACTGTCCCACACCACATCCTTCTCTCTAAATTGGAGAGATATCAATTTGATGGATGGACCACTCGGTGGATAAAGAACTGGCTGGACGGCTGCACACAAAGAGTTGTGGTCAATGGCTCGATGTCCGGCTGGAGACCGGTAACGATTTGTGTCCTTCAGGGATCGGTGTTGGGACCGGTCTTGTTTAACGTCTTCGTCACTGACATGGACAGTGCGATTGAGTGCGCCCTCAGCAAGTTTGCCGATGACACCAAGCTCTGTGGTCCGGTTGATATGCTGGAGGGAAGCGACCTTGACATGCTTGTAAGGTGGGCTGATGCCAACGTTATGAAGTTCAACCATGACAAGTGCAAGGTCCTACACCTGGGTTGGAGCAATCCCAGGCACAGCTACAGATTGGGCAAAGAAGAGATTCAGAGCGGCCCTGCAGAGAAGGACTTGGGGGGGTGCTGGTCGATGAGAAAATGAACATGAGCCGGCAGTGTGCGCTCGCAGCCCAGAAAGCCAACCGTATCCTGGGCTGCCTCAAAAGGAGTGTGACCAGCAGGTCTAAAGAGGTGATCCTGCCCCTCTACTCTGCTCTTGTGAGACCTCACCTGGAGTATTGTGTGCAGTTCTGGTGTCCTCAACATAAAAAGGACATGGAACTGTTGGAACAAGTCCAGAGGAGGGCCACGAGGATGATCAGGGGACTGAAGCGCCTCCCTTATGAAGATAGGCTGAGGAAGTTGGGGCTGTTCAGCCTGGAGAAGAGAAGGCTGCGTGGGGACCTAATAGCAGCCTTCCAGTACCTGAAGTGGACCTATAGGGATGCTGGGGAGGGACTCTTCGTCAGAGACTGTAGTGACAGGACAAGGGGTAACGGGTTAAAACTTAAACAGGGGAAGATTAGATTGGATATAAGGAGGAAATTCTTTCCTGTTAGGGTGGCGAGACACTGGAATCGGTTGCCCAGGGAGGTTGTGAGTGCTCCATCCCTGGCGGTGTTCAAGGCCAGGTTGGATGAAGCCTTGGGTGACATGGTTTAGTGTGAGGTGTCCCTGCCCTGTGGCAGGGGGGTTGGAACTAGATGATCTTGAGGTCCTTTCCAACCCTAACTATTCTATTCTATGATTCTATGATAATGAGGTTTTATTGAGGGACAATGTCGATATCAGGATGCCATGGGATGTGCAATTCCCATTTTATCCCCAAGGCTTGGGTTACTTGTACAATTTTTGATGTAAAATGTGTTCCCCTATCTGAGTCAATTCTGCTAATCGTTGATGGCTGAATCCTGAAGGCTCGGGAGGAGTGGAAAAAATGAATCAAACCTTGAAACAAACATTAACTAAACTAATGATTGAGACCCAAATGTCCTGTGTAAAGTGTTTGCCTTTAGCATTGTTACGGGTTCGAATGCAACGCAGCTCGCATTTAGGGATATCGCCTTATAAAATTATGTTTGGATTACCTTTTATGACAAGCCAAAAGGAGACCGCTACTTATGAAAGAGGAAAGGCGAGTATCAGAAGACATATCACCACAATAGCTCAGACTCTGGTACATTTAAGATCAAAAGGATGGATTCCCCAGACGATGCCTTTAGACTTTAAAATTCGTAACATTAATCCCGGGGAGTAGGTATTGATTAAGACTTGGAGAGAGCAATCTTTAACTCCACAATGGGAAGGTCCCTTTCAGGTATTGCTGGCAATGGAAGCTGTGGTCCGTACCAGAGAAAGAGGATGGACCCACGCCAGCAGGATTAAATGACCTGTGGAAGAACCTACAGAGTGGACTGTAATATCTACACCAGGTGACACCAAACTGACTCTCAAGAAGAGAACTATGTAGTAATATGTAGGTAATAACTCGCAAATACAGGGAGACAAAAGGTTAAGGGTGAGCTTATATGACTGGTTTCAAATTCCCTTGTGGGATACTTTGAGGAAACTCCAGTTCTCTTCCTGAGGAGGTAATAATCCCCAGTTTGGGGGATCTGGATTATATTATTCAGATACACATGGGGAACTAGCTCTGGTTTGTGATCCTGTAATAGAGGTACGAGAGCCTTCACCAAGGTATATATATATATATCATGTCTGAGACACCCCAATACAAGACACGCTAGTTGGGTGTTCTGTCGGTGTAAGACTTATAATTATTTACAATAAAAATCCTGTGTAAGCAGAAGTGCTATTACAGCTCCCATAATAGACACCTGAGTTGCATGCCGTGGCATAGAAATTCATATAAACAGCTATTACGGGACACTGACGTACTTACTCTACTCTGTGGCTGGGAGTTACTGGTACCATCAGAGTGGGAAGTAACTGAAGATAAGTGGAAATCCAGTGTAGGGGTCTGTGAATAAAGTTTGCATGAAAACTGAATAGGAGGAAATAAAATGGCCGAGGGCAAGCCCAGGTTGGCCTCTAGGCCTGCCATCGAGAAGCACAAACATACCTCGGCTGTGGGCAGCAACCCCACAGGCTGGAGGGGTGGAGGTATATGACATACTGGACCTCTGATCATCTTATGGCTCCTGTCCCTATCACGAGTACGAGCCTCCTCCGATTGCACGGAATGTATAAAGACCAGTTTGAGTGGGCACTTGATCACGCAAACTTTAATCTATCACACCCATTATCAATGCAGTGGAACCCCGCTCGAGATGTGTACCCATAACAATACAGAGTATGCTAGAGTAGGTAGATGCAGGGACTGTGAGAATGAAGACCATGGGCCCACTGTAGGAGAGGATCTGGTTCGAGACCATCTTCAAAATCTGAACGCACACAAGTCCGTGGGACCTGATGGAATCCATCCGCGGGTCCTCAAAGAGCTGGTGAATGAAGTTGCTAAGTTTGGAGGATTGGCTTGTCGAAAAAGGTCAAAAGGTCACATTCCCATCAACGAGCTGAAACAAGACATCTGTGTAGAACATGGTGCAAACCTCTCATGCCAGATAATGAGGAAATGAAGGACACTGGCAAACAGCAATATACTATGACCAATCACAGCCAAGGCCACTAAGTGATAAGTGCATGAGAAGGAGGATGGTGGGGGGGTGCACGGTGTAGCTGAAAAAATATAGAGCTTACACAATGCCTTATTTGTGCCAGAACCAATCAAGTGCCTAGTATTTGCATATTCACTGTTATATTAACCGAAGGTAGAAGCCCAATAAACGAAGCTTGCTGTTAACTCATATTGAGTCGTCCAAGTCTTCTTTTCACGACAAATGGTGACCCCGACGTGATTCGAACACGGAGCGGAGGGTACCGACACCACGGCAGTGAAAAAGTGGCACTTGGCTCCGATCTTGCCCCAGAGGGTCAAAGCGGCGCATCGCGCGAAAGGACAACCATATAGATGGGATCTGGGCGCCGCCGGACTTGCAGTGGCTGCATCGGCAGCTTTGCACCAAGGAGGAGGAGCAGCCGAAGCCTCGTAGGGCAACGGAGCGCGAGTATCTTAAAAGGGGGTATGGAGAGGCAAGCTGCCCTGAATTTATTAAATTGCTTTTTAGAAAAGCGTGGTATTAAGGAGAAGGAGTTAAAGAAGGAATTAGCGGGAGTGATAGCTTATGGAGTAGCAAAAGGTTGTTTCCTCGACCCGAATACGATCTTTGACAGTGACGAGTGGCAGAAACTAGGAGATAAGCTGTGGGCAGCCACCCTTGACGGTGATAAAACGGCAAAGCATTTGGGAAAAACCTGGCGGGTAGTTGCTAACTCGTTAGATCAGCACCGTGCGGAGCAGAAGGCGGAGAAAGCCGTCACTGAGCGGCTTGGTGCGGTCTCCTCTAACACCTCGGGGGGGGGGGGGGGGGGGGGCGGGAGACCTGTGGCCCACTGGTTCTCCCTCCTCCTCGGTCCTTGCTTTCCCGGGACCGGCTGAAAAGCTGCCCCCCGGGGATGCAGAATCTGGGGACGTGAGTAAGCTGGTGGAGGAGGGAAACCTGCAAATTGGCAACAAGGGCATGGGTATTGATCGTGAACGTATATGGAAAAAGATAGCCGCACAGGCTGCCCAGGAGGGGGATCTTGAGGCTGCCGCTGATATGTTACAGGCATTCCCGGTGACCTATCAGCAGGGGCCTCAGGGTGGCCTTACAGCTAGTATCTCACCGTTAGATTGGAAATTGCTGTAGCAGCTGCGAGCGACAGTGAGCGAATGTGGTATTCAGGGGGAGCCCGCTAAACAAATGTTGGATTATATCTGGGGGGGGGGGGGCTGTTACTCCCCAATGATGTCAAGAGTCTCACCCCACATCAGCAGTTGTTATTTAACGCATACTGGCAAGCATTTTGCCAAGAATCAGTGGCCGAACAACACCACCCCGGGAATCCTTTATACGGGCTGACTATCCCCGAGCTGATGGGGTTGGGTCCTTTTCTACGTACAGAGGCGCAGGCCCTCTTAGGGCCTGATAAAATCAGGGAGACAATGGCCATGGCCCGGCGCACCATAGATCGAATTAAGGCCCCTGGTGGATTGCCCTCCTATATGTCCCTGAGGCAGGGCTGGGACGAGTCACTAGGTTCCTTTGTAGATAGAGAAGCCGCAGCCATAAAATCAGCTGGGGTGCAGGAATATATGCAAGGAGCTACCTTAAAGCAGTGTGTCTTGCAAAACGGAAACAGCGCTGTTCGAAATCTTATAGTGACACTGCCAGGGAATTGGAGTGTTGAGGAGTCATTAGAACGTGCCGTGCAAGTCCCTACCGGTAATCAGGCCATGTTAGTGGATGCCATCAAAGAATTAGGAGAGGGATTGAAAGCACAAGCAGAAACATCCCGAAACCAAGTGTCCGCAGCCCTCGCTCCTCTCCGCTCGCCCAGCCAACCAGTACCAGCAAAAAGCTCTGAGAGTCCGCTGTTTCCGATGCGGCCAGCAGGGCCACCTCCGGCGAAACTGCCCCGCCGGAGCAGTCTGGTGTCCTCAATGCCAATCTGCTGCGCACTGCCCTGCTGCTTGCCGAAGACTACAGGGAAACTCAGGACAGAACGTGAGGGGGACCCGCGTGATGACACAAGTAGCCCCCCACATTGCTTCCCCCCACCCCTGAGCCTCTGCCAGTTGCTGCCGCGTCTGCAAAGACTGAGGACAGAGATGGAGACAGTCTTCTTGACCCGGGCCCTATTGACCCCAAGAAGGAACCTGTGCGTGCTCATCAGGCTGCTGTTGCTGCTCCTGAAGTTCTGACACCTGTTAATTCTGATGCTGACCTGGATGATCCTTTTGACATGGAGCCAGAAAAGAAACCTGATTTATATCCCCCAGATCCTCATGATAAATGGACAGCTGTAAAGGGAGAAGTGAGATGGGTGGGGGATGCAGATATATTGTGTGCTTTCCCTGTGATGTATGTGCTGGATCAAGACCCGTGCTGGGAAGGTCTCTCGTATGCCCTTATCAGGGGTATCGGGAGGACTGTGGCAGACTGTGGCGGACCGTGGACTTGGGGTCCCATATACAACTCATTTGATACAGTCTCTCTGTGATACTCATGTACTAGAAGTTGGCAAATATGTCTATGATTCTATTGATGCTTGGAAACCTTTATAGATATTGCTGGCCACTTCTTCTGACATAGACTGGCCACCTGTGTCAGAATGAGTGTGCATTTTGATCAGTATAAAAGCCCAAGCCTCATGCGATGTGAGGGAGGCAGAGCCTCTGCGGGGACGCTCGCTAGGGCTGAGCCTGCCACCTCACACTGCGATGATGCTTGTTGGAGATGGTTTCCTGATAGTCTTCACAGAGTCCTTGTGCCACGTTCTGTACATGGGACTTTATAGTGCGAGTAATGATTGTCTGGATTTTGTGTTTCAAATATTGTAGTTGTGTGAAATGTGCTTGTGGGATCCCATATGCATACGTATGTGTGTGTGATGTGAGCAGATGGTGTTCTATGTATTTTTTTTGTTATCGTGTTCATGTAAAAGTTTTTAACAGGTAGTGGTTTAACATTTCAGACAAGAAAGGGTTAACGCAAAAGTGTGGTTGCTGACAGGTATTTATGGCTGCTGCTGAAGCAGGCAGGCAGCTGTAGCTGCTGCCAAGCAGGCTGCTGTTTGTAGCCGTGCAAAGCAGAGTGAACAACTTTTGAAAAAAAAAAAAAAAAAAAAATAAAAAGGTGTGGGGGGAGAGAAGGAAAAAAGGTAAAGTTGCAGAGCACAGGTAGACAAATGCGAATCCAGGTGATAGACTGGAAATCTATTCAGAGAGAGGCTCTGTCAAACAATGATTTTGATGGTTTGCAGGCGTTGCAGGAAAAGATTCTCGCCTTTCCTGTTAAGTACCAGATTAACGCTCAAGGTCAGGCAGTAAATGCTGAAATGTCTCTCTTAAATTGGAAATTGCTATCTCAGTTAAGGCAAACTGTTATTTCTACGGGCATTCAGTTTGAACCCACTAGGCAGATGTTGTCATATATTTGGGGAACAGATTTGCTGTTATATTAAAAGTATTGTGAAATTAATCCTCACCCCTTCGCAGTTGTTGTTATGGAACATGTATTGGCAGAAAACCTGTCAAGAGGCAGTTGCAGTTCAGCGAGGCCAGGGAGATCCCCTGATTGGGGTGCAATTACAACACCTTATGGGAACTGGACAGTTCTCCACTAAGGAGGCTCAAGTCCAGCTAGGTCCAGAATTGTTAAAAGAATCTATGAGACTAGCCTTGCTACTGGGGAGATCATCATCTGCGTTGAAAGGACTATTCATTGTTCCAGGTGTCATCGATGCTGATTATATGGGTGAAATTACGTTAAATTATTTATGCATCTTTGGTGATGAACAAACTCCAGCTGTTATTAAGCACTTTGTACAAACAGAAGCGCAGAAGATAAAGCCTTCTTTTAAGGCGTACTATCGAGATCCTAATACAGATTTGTGGCAGGGACCGGCAGAAGTAATATATATGGGCCGTGGTTACGTCTGTGTTTGTGTTCCTGCAGGACCCTTGTGGGTACCATCCAAGTGACTAAGACCAGCTGTTGCAGAAGCTCCAGTGACGGCGTCTCAGAGCTAGTGTATGGACCCTGACTCACAGGCCCGTGAGGAGCATCGCTTGCGCCGAGCGCTACAGCCACTAATAGACGAACTTAACTCCTTAATCAACACAGAGCTTTCGTTGAGCACGGTCGCCCTCCTAGATCCGGTCCATGGCCACAGGCATATAGTGATAGAACTGAGATTGGTGATACAACAAGTGCTTCGATAACTCTGTAGTTTTTGTCATCAGTGTGACCCTGCAGTAGAATTGTATTGTGGTGGTTGTCAGTCTATAAGGCATCTTCGCCAGAGTTAGCTGAAACAAAGACTTTTTGTATAGTCTGTCAAATTATCTTTTATGTAACCCGCTTATAGCGCTTCAGAAATATTTAGCTGATTTTAGAAGTTTCACTTCATAGAGCTACATATACGTTTGCTTTACAAGCTACTTCGCTGTTATAGGTCTCATAATTATAGGGGTTTGTTACTTTGTTATGCTTTGCAATGTTATTCTGCTTGTTTACAACGACTCCTGACTCAGTCCTTATTCCTTTATAAAGAAAAAGGGGGAATTGTGGAGGATTGGCTTGTCGAAAAAGGTCAAAAGGTCACATTCCCATCAACGAGCTGAAACAAGACATCTGTGTAGAACATGGTGCAAACCTCTCATGCCAGATAATGAGGAAATGAAGGACACTGGCAAACAGCAATATACTATGACCAATCACAGCCAAGGCCACTAAGTGATAAGTGCATGAGAAGGAGGATGGTGGGGGGGGTGCACGGTGTAGCTGCAAAAATATAGAGCTTACACAATGCCTTATTTGTGCCAGAACCAATCAAGTGCCTAGTATTTGCATATTCACTGTTATATTAACCGAAGGTAGAAGCCCAATAAACGAAGCTTGCTGTTAACTCATATTGAGTCGTCCAAGTCTTCCTTTCACGACAGCTAAGCCACTGACTTCACTCTTCGTCAGGGACTGTAGTGACAGGACAAGGGGTAATGGGTTAAAACTTAAACAGGGGAAGATTAGATTGGATATAAGGAGGAAATTCTTTCCTGTTAGGGTGGTGAGACACTGGATTCGGTTGCCCAGGGAGGTTGTGAGTGCTCCATCCCTGGCAGTGTTCAAGGCCAGGTTGGATGAAGCCTTGGGTGGGATGGTTTAGTGTGAGGTGTCCCTGTCCATGGCAGGGGGGTTGGAACTAGATGATCGTGAGGTCCTTTCCAACCCTAACTATTCTATGAAGTTGTACACTCGGACAAGGAGGAGGAACTACTGTTCCATTCTTTCTATCATGAAATGGAAACTGGGGCCACATATGAAATTCCCACAATTGCCAGAAATTTGTTTGTGAACTTGGCAGAAAATATAGCAAAAGTGGTCAATATAAGTAATTGTGATGTTTGTGGAGGTACCAATTTGGGGTAACAATGGCCTTGGGAATCGAAGTAAATTAATATCACTGACAATAGTATATGGAACTCAAGCAAAGTCCAGAGAGCAAAACAATGGGCACTACAGACGAGTATCATTGGTCAAAACTGTTGGCAAAAGACCCCTGGGAGACAAGAGAAAAAGCCAGTGAGGGATTTAACTTGTGGAAACACTTTCCTGTCACTACAGTCCCTGATGAAGAGTCCCTCCCCAGCATCCCTATAGGTCCACTTCAGGTACTGGAAGGCTGCTATTAGGTCCCCACGCAGCCTTCTCTTCTCCAGGCTGAACAGCCCCAACTTCCTCAGCCTGTCTTCATACGGGAGGTGCTCCAGTCCCCTGATCATCCTCGTGGCCCTCCTCTGGACTAGTTCCAGCAGTTTCATGTCCTTTTTATGTTGAGGACACCAGAACTGCACACAGTACTCCAGGTGAGGTCTCACAAGAGAAGAGTAGAGGGGCAGGATCACCTCCTTCGACCTGTTGGTCACACTCCTTTTGATGCGGCCCAGGATACGGTTGGCTTTCTGGGCTGCGAGCGCACACTGCCGGCTCATGTTCATTTTCTCATCGACCAGCACCCCCAAGTCCTTCTCTGCAGGGCCGCTCTGAATCTCTTCTTTGCCCAATCTGTAGCTGTGCCTGGGATTGCTCCAACCCAGGTGTAGGACCTTGCACTTGTCATGGTTGAACTTCATAGGGCTGGCATCAGCCCACCTCACAAGCGTGTCAAGGTCCCTCTGGATGGCATCCCTTCCCTCCAGCATATCAACCGGACCACACAGCTTGGTGTCATCGGCAAACTTGCTGAGGGCACACTCAATCCCACTGTCCATGTCAGCGACGAAGATGTTAAACAAGACCGGTCCCAACACCGATCCCTGAGGGACACCAATCGTTACCAGTCTCCAGCCGGACATCGAGCCATTGACCACAACTCTTTGTGTGCAGCCGTCCAGCCAGTTCTTTATCCACCGAGTGGTCCATCCATCAAATTGATATCTCTCCAATTTAGAGAGAAGGATGTGGTGTGGGACAGTGTCAAACGTTTTGCACAAGTCCAGGCAGATGACATCAACTGCTTTACCCTTGTCCATCAAATCTGTAGCCCCATCATAGAAGGCCACCAAATTGGTCAGGCAGGATTTCCCCTTAGTGAAGGCATGCCGGCTGTCACCAAGCACCTTGTTGTTTTTCATGTGCCTTAGCATTCCGTCCAGGAGAATGTGCTCCAAGATTTTACGAGGCACAGAGGTGAGACTGACTGGTCTGTAATTCCCCGGGTCTTCCATTTTCCCCTTCTTGAAAATGGGGGTTATATTTCCCTTTTTCCAGTCGTCGGGAACTTCACCTGACTGCCATGATTTTTCAAATCAGTGAAGTCAGTGGCTTAGCAACTTCATTCGCCGGCTCCTTCAGGACCCACGGATGGATTCCATCAGGTCCCACGGACTTGTGCGCGTTCAGATTTTTAAGATGGTCTCGAACCAGATCCTCTCCTACAGTGGGCCCAAGGTCTTCATTCTCACAGTCCCTGCATCTACCTTCTAAGACCTGGGTGGTGCAATCAGAGCCTTTGCCAGTGAAGACCGAGGCAAAGAAGTCATTCAGAACCTCAGCCTTCTCCAAATCCTGTGTAGCCAGTTCTCCCGAAAGCTTCCTCAGGGGGCCTATGTTGTCCCTAGTCTGTTTTTTGTTTGCTACGTACCTGTAGAATCCCTTCCTGTTATCCTTAACATCCCTGACTAGGTTTAATTCTAACTGGGCCTTAGCCTTCCTGACATGGTCCCTAGCTTCCCAGACAACATCCCTGTACTCTACCCAGGCCGCCTGTCCTTGCTTCCATTTTTTATAAGCCTCTTTTTTCCTTTGAATTTTCCTCAGCAGCTCCTTATCCATCCAAGGAGGTCTCCTGGCCCTTCTGCTGCATTTCCTTCTAGTTGGGATGCAGCACTCCTGAGCTTGTAGCAGGTGATCCTTGAATATCAACCAAGAGTCTTGGGCCCCCCTGCCGTCCAGGGCTATATCCCATGGAACCTTGCTAAGCAGGCTCCTGAAGAGGCCGAAGTCTGCTCTTCCTGGATGTTAATATGGATTAGAGTTCCTGGGTCTCAATCAGTGCTATCAATCTGCAGGCTTAAAGTGTGTTAGGCCATTATCCAGTCCTCATTCCAGGTTCTGGGTTTATTTATGTTTAAGTTCAGTGTGTTACACTGTTTTCTCCTGCATTCTTTTGGGGCGGTCAGTCTCTCTAGCTTAACTACCCAATATCCTAGCTCCTCTAGTCTCTTGGTATACTTTCCTGGAGTATTATCTGTGGTCCAAATAACACAGGCCCAAGAAGTACAATAATTCCAGTTCCTTGTACAATCAGAATTTGCCATTTTAGATTTGTACCTCCAAGAGGAGCACATATATTTCCGGTCGTGGGAGTAGGTTTGCACCAATTCCATACTTCCACATCCCCCTGACCACTTACCACTGTCTACTGCTTCACAAGCATCCAAATTACTCTTGCTGGACTATTTATGTTGGTAATTTCAGTTTTTCCCTACTACTATTCCGTCTTTCCCCAGAGACTGCACTTCCAACCACCATTCCTTTACTTTCGCTTTAGGATCATAAGATTATCTTGCCTTTAACATTACATCTAGCATACTCTGTATTGTTATGGGTACACATCTCGAGCGGGGTTCCACTGCATTGATAATGGGTGTGATAGATTAAAGTTTGCGTGATCAAGTGCCCACTCAAACTGGTCTTTATACATTCCGTGCAATCGGAGGAGGCTCGTACTCGTGATAGGGACAGGAGCCATAAGATGATCAGAGGTCCAGTATGTCATATACCTCCACCCCTCCAGCCTGTGGGGTTGCTGCCCACAGCCGAGGTATGTTTGTGCTTCTCGATGGCAGGCCTAGAGGCCAACCTGGGCTTGCCCTCGGCCATTTTATTTCCTCCTATTCAGTTTTCATGCAAACTTTATTCACAGACCCCTACACTGGATTTCCACTTATCTTCAGTTACTTCCCACTCTGATGGTACCAGTAACTCCCAGCCACAGAGTAGAGTAAGTACGTCAGTGTCCCGTAATAGCTGTTTATATGA